>NW_026571515.1:21498358-21620858 GCF_026225935.1 Boleophthalmus pectinirostris
AAATTTAATATCAAAACATAAATTATATATACTATATCCATTTATTTCTAGTTTTATATGTTGTCTCATTTGAGCCTCTACTTATATTAATAATATAGAGCTGTGTGTTTTTTAGCAGGTTCCCTTATCTCAGTGCTCACCTGAGTGTCTGCCCGGATACAGGAGGAGTCTGGAGGGGAGTCACAAATGTTGTTTTAAATGTGTCCCTTGTCAAAAAGACGAATACATCAATGTTTCAGGTACAAGATATCTGTGCTTTTCTGTGGTGTATAATTTGTGTGTGTGTGTGTGGTTGTGTAATTGAATATGTTTTGTTGTTGTTTACAGTGAATCCATACAAATGTGTGCCTTGTGGTAAGACTGAAGTGGTCGCCTGAACGCAGTACCTCATGTAAACTTCGCTCTGTGGAGTTCATCCCGTTTGAAGATGCCGTTACCATAATGATCATAGGTGGAACAGTACTTTTTGTGGTCCTCTCTCTCCTGACTGCTGTGCTCTTTGGCCTGAACTACAACACTCCAGTGGTGAAATCTGCTGGTGGTCCCATGTGTTTTTCCTGATTTTAGGCTGCCTCAGTCTCTGCAGCATCAGTGTATTCTTCTACTTTGGTAAACCTACTACTGCTTCTTGTATTTTGAGATATTTACCATTTCTGCAGTTCTCCACTGCTTGCTTGGCCTGTTTTGTTGTGCGCTCCTTTCAAATCGTCTACATCTTTAAAATCGCCGCTCAGTATCCCATGCTGCACAGACTGTGGATCAAATATCATGGACAGTGGTTGGTGGTTATGGCCATATTTATGTTACAGGGAACTTTGCTTCTCATTGTGTACACTTCGGCACCTCCTCAACCTCAAAGTGACACAAACTGGTACAAAGACAAAATCATTCTTAGCTGTGGCATTGATCTTAAAGTATACAGTCCCTGTGTTACACTGCTCGTGCTGCTCTGCTTTCTTAGCTTCATCTTATCATACATGGGAAAAGACCTCCCCAAGAACTACAATGAAGCCAAGACCATCACATTTTGCCTGTGTCTGTTGATTCTGACTTGGATCCTGTACGCCACCATCTTTATTCTCTACCGAGGGAAGTACATTCAAACAGTAAGCGCATTAGCAATACTGTCGTCTCTGTACTCGTTCCTCTTGTGGTATTTCTGTCCAAAATGTTACATCATACGTTTTCAACCGGAGAAAAACACACAGCAGTACTTTCAGGGACTCTTTAAAACTTATATCAAAACACAAGAGTAATGAGTCGCAGTACTTTATTATCATATGCTGTCTGAGCTCTGTGAAAAGATTGAGGAAAGGGGCAGGGCCTATTACTACAATTTAAGATATGTAGATTTAGTTTAAGAGTGCACATTTTTCTGCCTTTGTACTTTCTACCTAGACCTGTCACAATAACAAAATTGGAAGTGTGAAGTATTGTTTAAGTAAATAGACAATAACTGATAATAGTGAAACTAATTCATGCCTCTGACAAAAAAATTATTCTAAATCTATAAAATGAATTACAGCTGGCAGCCACAGCATATTGTGTAACATATTGTATATTGCATTATGCACCAGCAGTGGTAAACTTTGGTAAGATTATAGATTTAAGATGAAAATAATGACACAATATTTATCACAATATAGAGCACAGAAGGTCTTTTATTTTTATTATGGAGTTCATAATTTTAATAGTGTATAGTACTTGTATTTGTAATTCTATTGAGTGCTAAATAAAATAATTAACTACACCAAGTTGCATTTAATAAGCTGTTAATCATTATTAAACTATTTTTAACACTTTGATCTTTTTATGAGCCTCCCTTTCTTTTTAAGGACTGCAGGTGGAAATGAGCTTCTTAAGTTAGAATCTGATACTGCATCTTTGCCTCTCAAAGATACTGCCATGTAATGCCTGATATTTTAAATGTGTGGTAAATTTAAAAATATATAGTTTCTTTCTTATTATTCTTTATCAAGTTCTTCACATGATAAAAAGTATGTTGCTTATACAGGAGTAAGGGAATTATGGGAAGTGTACCTTAAATACGTGGGTATTTAAGCAGCATGGCAAAAAAGTCACATGGTCCTATATTATGCTAAATTGACTCTTGTGAGCTTTAGGCCAGATTCGAATGTTGTTACCTCCTCAAAACCATACCTGGAGGGATTTAGTTTCATTCACACATGTTTGAGTAACTTATTATTAGTCTGTCTCCAAAGCTCAAAAAGCTCTGTTCCACCTTGTGGTATCATGTAGCAGTAGTTTTCATGTTAACAGCTACCATTTACCTTAAGTTCAGTAGAGGTCTGAAATCATCTAAAGGATTCTATTGAAGATGTGCAGAGTTTATAAACACAGTAGAGCATTTCAGGTATTACCACATGCCATCATAAGGTGGAACAGAGTGTTTTCTGTTTGAGAGAAGGATAGAAAAATGTGTAATATTGGCTCTTTAACTGACACTTTCCTAAACAAAAACATGTTTGTAGTACCAATTGTAATTGTTGCTGGATTAGCCTACTGTTTAAGGCATACAAGTTACATGAGCCTTTTCGTGTTCGTGTGGTTTTGGTGTCAGTCGTGCAGAATTTATTTGAAATAGGAAGTGTAGATAATACGGTTGAATTAGTCCATTTGTTTTCATTTGCATTATATTCACGTAGAGGAGGAGACATTTTATAGTCATTTACATATAGGTGTTGTGGCCAGTATTTGTCATGAGTCTTAACTTCATACTTATTACTTCTAACAACCTCTAGAGGGCGCAACATATTGCCATAGAATTTTATAGCCCATGTGTTAGAGCTGCTGGCACATCAGCTGGGGGTGTTCCACATTATCTTTATTTGGTGGGATGTTTACAAGTTATCATGATGACACCATAGCAAACACTGTTGTGATTGTCCAAAAACTCAAGAAACACACAAAATGAGCTTTCATGGTCCTGTGTAGGTGTTTGATTTTCAACCAAAAGGTAGCTTGTGACTGTAATTTTATGTGCAAGAGACTTGTTTAACAGCATGAATAATCTCACCTGTTGGAGTTCCAGCTAAATCAGCTATTTGTGATCAAATTGTGTTAAAATAAAGCACAGATTAAAGTCTAATAAAGCCTCAGACAGAGCAGAGCCTACAGTTAGCATCACACAAAAACAAAACACAATACATACACCACGCTCCCACCCATGGCTAAAATGACGTACTAAAATAAAAATGACTATTACTCCTTCCTTAGACACTACTGCAATTAAAAGTACCACTACCACTGTTACTCTGTGTTACTGAATAACCTGTGTGAAATGAATTAAACAATGGACTTATTCAGAAGCTGACCCATGTTATGCTCAAATGCGTCATGAAGTTTTGCATTCGCTACCATTATGTAAATTTTGTCTCCAAACATACATGATCTTGTCCATTTAAACATTTGTACCTCCTGT
This sequence comes from Boleophthalmus pectinirostris, assembly GCF_026225935.1. NCBI lineage: Eukaryota > Metazoa > Chordata > Actinopteri > Gobiiformes > Gobiidae > Boleophthalmus > Boleophthalmus pectinirostris. The sequence goes on from NW_026571515.1 coordinate 21,501,801, forward strand.
ACATCCTGCATAAGAGTCTAACATGGAGCTGTATTTTGTGTTCTTATGTTTTGAGTGTGTTGTATTTGGAGGAGGCAGCATTAGGGCATCTGAATTTTACCAAGAAGGAGACTTTGTGATTGGGGGACTTTTTAATATCCATGAGGATGATCATCCCCAATACTATAATACACCAGAGGCCCTGCAGTGCTCTGGGTGAGTCAAAAGTCAATTTTTACAATTTATTTCTCTGGGTTTTAACCTCCTAAGACCCGAACTCTTGCATGGCATGTTTTATTGATTTCTCTTTGTTATTTGGGCTGACTGGGACCTGATGAGTGCAAAAACAAAGAATTATATTTTTATAATAGTTTTATATGTTTCCACTTATGATATATAAAATGCAAATTTTAACAATTTTGATGGAACACAATAAAGTCACAATTGAATAATGATTTGCAGAAACTATTTATTAAGTGCCTGAACAACCCAAAATGTGTTGGACATATACAGTCGTGGATAAAATTGTTGGTCCCCCTCTGGTAATGAAAGAAATATCAACCATTTTTACAAAAATAACTTGAAACTAAGAAAAGCAATAACAAATAAAAAATTCCTGAAAAATAACCAATGAAAATCAGACACTGTTTTTGAATTGTTGTTCAACTAAATTATTTAAAAAACAAACTAATGAAACTGGCCTGGACAAAAATGATGGTACCCCTAGAAAAGATTGTAAGTAACTGAACAATAGGGACATGTTAAACTTCGGTGTGTCCTTTAATTGGCATCACAGGTGTCTTCAAACTTGTCCTCAGTCAGTCTGCCTGTTTAAAGGGGGACATGTTGTCACTGTGCTGTTGTAGACATGATGGACACAACACTGAACATGGACCAGAAAAAGTGAAGAAGAGAACTGTGTCAGGAGACTAGAAAGAAAATGATAGACAATCAGGTTAAAGATAAAGACAATAAGACCGTCTCCAAGCAGCTTGATGTTCCTGTGATTACAGTTGCACATGTTCTTCAGAAGTTTAAGGTTCACAGGACTGAAGCCAACCTCCATGGATGCGGCCGCAAGAGGAAAATTTATGACAAATTGAAGAGATGGATCATACGAATGGAACCAAAGAGCCCAGAACAACCTCCAAACGAATTAAACGTGAACTCGAAGGGCAAGGTACATCAGTGTCAGATCGCACCATCCGTCACTGTTTGAGCTAAAGTGGACTTCATGTGAGGACACCACTGTTGAAAGTAAATCAGAAAAAAGTGAGACTGGAATTTGTCACAATGCATATTGACAAGCCACAAAGCTTCTGGGAGAATGTTCTTTGAACAGATGAGACAAAACTGGAGCTCTTTAGCAAGGCACATCAGCTCTATGTTCACAGACACAAAAATGAAGCACACTAAGAAAATAACACTGTCCCTACTGTGAAGCATGGAGGAGACTTGTTTATGTTCTGGGGCTGTTTTGCTGCATCTGGCACAGGGTGTCTTGAATATGTGCAAGATACAATGAAATCTCAAAACTATCAAGGTATTTTGGACCGAAATGTGTTGCCTAGTGTCAGAAAGCTTAATCTCGGTTGTAGGTCATGGGTCTTCCAACAGGATAATGACCCAAAACACACAGCCAAAAACACCCAAGAATGGCTAAGAACAAAACATTGGACTGTTCTGGAGTGTTCTTCTATATTTAAGGGAACCATCATTTTTGTCTAGGCCAGTTTCATTATTTTGTTTTTTCAAATCATTCTGTTGAATCACAGGTGAAAAGCAATGTTTGATTTTTGTTGGATAATTTTCTGTAATTTTTTATTTATTATTTCTTTTATCAGCTTCAAGTTATTTCAGTGATGAATGTTGATTTTTCTTTCATTGCCAGAGGGGTACCAACAATTTTATCCACGACTGTAAGTCTACATGTGTGGATGCCAGGTCCTAGGAGGCTACAGGTGTAGTACAGGTTACAACTGACAGTAGGAGCAGCAGCTCCCCTTCTGTCTATCTATCTATCTGTCTGTATTTTTTATTTATTTTTTTTTTTGTCGATGTGCATTCATTTATTTCTTTTTGAACATAACGTATTTTTATTTACATTTTGCTCATCAAATACAGTGTTTCTATGTCTGCACCTGCAGTTCAATTAGCAATTTATGGAATTTTGAGTGATATTTTTCAAGATTTAATGACCCTAAGCTACAATTGAGTAATAAATCAAAATGTATGTAAATGGATTCAAAATAAATAAATATTGAATAGAAAAAGCAAGATCACACAATTGCCATTTGGCCAAGTCCAAACCTTTTTAATACTGCATTTTGTTTTATTTTTATGTTTTTATCCCTCTTGTGATAGTTTTTGAATTATGTATATGTCTTATTTTGGTGTACATGAAAGAAAATGTTGTTGTTATATCTCAAAAAAAGTAATAGAACTTTTTTTTTTTCATTTTAGTTTTTTCATCTTGTTATTTTACTTTTACTTGAGTATTTTTTGCACCTATATCTGTACTTTTCCTTAAGTAACTCAATTGGGCAGTTATATAAATTATTAATAAGTCATATGTTCATTATCTTTATTTTTTCCAGTAAGAGATTTCTCAAGTCAAATTACCGGCGCTTCCAGCTGATGAGATTCACTATTGAACAGATCAATAACTCCAGTCTCCTCCTGCCCGGGGTCACTCTGGGCTATAATATCTTTGACCACTGCTCAGACACACAGAATATTCCAGGTGTTTTCCACATTTTCTCAGGAAAACACCCATACGCCCCTGGAGCACAGCACGCTACAATGTCTCCAAAGTCATCGCAGTGGTCGGAGCCTTCACGAGTCCTAAAACCAGAACTGTAGCTCCAATGTTTATGGCTCATCTGATTCCCATGGTAACTGAATTTACTTCTGTACATGTTTTAAGTGTTAAGCTTTGAAATTTGGATGTTTAAAGTGAAAAATATCCATCCAACAATCAATAAGATGTGTTATATATTGTTACCTCATCAAAAACATCCTGGTTTATTAGTCTGTCTCCATCTCCAAAGTTCAAAATGCTCTGCTCCACCTTCTGACGTCATCAAGTAGTTTTCAAGTTAACAGCTCCTTTCACCTTTACTGTTAGTTGTTTACCTTACCTTACTCAGTGTGGTACCTGAATGCGTTCATTGAACGATAGTTCATGAACGCATTCATGAATGTGAACTGAAACCACTGTAATAACAACAAACATTAGTAAACTACTCCTGAGCAAAACTAAAACATAAGTAATAAGTAATTTGTTAATAAGTTACTTGTTAACTCAGACTGATTGTAGAATTAAAATTTAAAATCGATTTCATGATGTAGATATTTGTGCAGTTTGAATGCTACAGATGTTCTCAGATTACATAACGAGCATTTAAACTGCACAAATCTCTCTATGCTAATATCGACATCAAGAAATCGATTTTTTTATTTTAATTGTAGAATCAGCCTGTGTTAATAAGTTACTTATGTTTTATTCATGACCATAACATTAGTTTTGTTCAGGAGTAGACACTAATGTTAGTCGTTGTTCGCCTTTACGTTTTTGCTTTTCTTACCTTGATAGTTGTGGTTAAATTCTTCATGGACAGAATATGTCCTTTGTTGACCTTGTTGGATGAAGATTTGGTGAATGGGCAGATTTATGAAGCGAGTGGAAAATACGCGAGACATTTCCACAGATATTTTGCCATAGAAAAGCATTAACGTAAGTGGCGTTTACCCGACATCGCTGCACTTCCGGCCATTGTAAAAAAGATCTATAGAGAAACTGCATGTGACGTCACAGCCTTGCCCTGATCCACTTCCTGCGGTCCCGCGAGCCAGACCGCCAATAGACTGCCATTGTAAAGTTAGCACATTTTCGAGTCATTCCTTTAATTTTCTCATTAAGACACACGCCAGAAAAGTGTTGTACACAGAGCTGTAATTAGCAGAGAGATAACGACACAGGGGTTCAGTTGTATCAGATCCCGGTTGAAGATGACAGATGAAACAAGTGAAGGTGCCATCAGAGTGCGAAATACCCATCCCTGAAATGCTGAGCAATACAGACTCAAATGTGAAAAAAGAAAACGACACCACAGTGAATGCCACAGACAGCGTAAACTGAATAGGCGTTATTCAACTGATTGAACTTATAAAATGAGCTGCATTTAGCCTAGTGTGAGAAATGCTACAGTCGGACTAGAGTCCTGACCCAGTGGGAGCAGCTCTGGTTCAGGCCAGGCTCAGAGGACCGGGAGCAGGGAGTAATGTTCGGTGCTTCGGCCTGAGAAGCGCTTTCCATGGGAAGAACCAAGTGTGCGGAGGATGGATCCCTCAAAACAACATATAGCCAACCAAACTGGATTCACACTTCTATCTGGATGCTGCACCACCTCGGAACCAGTCGCAGTATTGGAGTCCACAGCGCATTCTCACTTTCCCCACACAGAACCAGCGCGCGGACGACGGCACGGAACCGCTCGGATCTAATCCATTGCACACGGGTCTTGCTCGCCCCCCTCTGGAACCAGGACATGGAGAACGGAGCCTCCGGACCGATCTGACCAACGCACTCGGAGGACGGCAGAAGACCAAGGACCGGACCCCCTAATCCCGTCTTGAGAGGCTGTGCGCTACAGTGAGTGCTCCTATGTCTTTACAGCTGTTGGCTGCTGCTGTTACCCAAACTCAGTGCTTCTGCTCCGTGCTGATGTGCGGTGAGTTACGTACAAAGTTCTACATGCTGCTGTGGTGATAAGTTGGGATGAGGAGGATGAGGCCTGCGGTTTTAATGGGGAACATAAATACCTCTCACAATTGGAGGAACATCGGGAACATTGGGCTGATCCGTATGGGATGATGTCTGGACTTTTTTTTTTTTTTTTGAGGCTTTTTAGAGGGTGTGATGGGTTAATCGGGGTGGCACTCCCCATATTTCGCACACTGGCTGCCATAAAACTGGGAATTTATGACCCAACCACAGATAAGCCATGTCAGTAGAGCTACCATCGTCGGGACCGTCAATATGGCGGCCACAACAGAAACGGTCACGTGACTGCAGGTTCTCTATTACTGTCTGATGAACAAACTGGTGTCTGTGAACAGCATGTGCTTTTATTTAACTTTGTTCAATAGAGTGCCAAATTTCTTTAGTGTTCCAGGCGAAAACCTGGCTAAACACACCGTAAAGAGTCCTTAATAGGTAATGGAAAAACATTTAATCTCGCAAGATCACTAGCCACTTGCGTCGCATGCATCACTGAAACAAGACAAAACAAAGTAAAGCGCTCTACTGCGCATATCTCCAGCAGAAAGAGCCGCTGTCCTGTTTGGGATCATGTCAGTGTCTCGTAGGATTTCAGCAGATTTCAGGCGCTCCCATCATTTCTCATCATTTACACTCTCACCTGATTTAATGCATATGTGTCATTAAGTATCCCACTCACTAACTTAGCATGACTTATTTTATCACACGGCGATAAACTGTTTTAATGCCAACAACAGTGTTAGCTAGTGTTTAAATTTCATGTTAACCGCACAGACAACATCCGCTGTGTTCATAAACAAATAATTCATCTATACCATAGACCAGGCGTGTCAAACATATGGCCCGGGGGCTGGATCCGGCCCTCGAAGACCTTTAATCTGGCCCTCGGCTGATTACTACTAAAATATTAAAATTATATTTTCTATTAAAATATTGGTAATTTTCTGTACCATAGCAGCATCTGCCTCTGTGCGTGGCCCCTCCCACCAGAGCAGCACAAATGAAGAATTGCCTCTTTTCCAAACGCTCTTAAAGGTTGCATGGAGGATTTTTTTTTTGTTTCAAGTTGTCAATGATAGCATTATAGAGGTGCAGTAGCCTTGTAATTATGATGACCAAAAAAAAGAGAATAAAAATTCATCAACTCTGGACGTGGTGGGGCTAAACATTTGCCAATAGATAACGACACTGCCTCGTTATCTGTGAGCTGACAGGCTGTCAATCAAACTCCCTACGTTTCTAGCGTAACTGACTTGCCTGCGCGCCGCCGGTACATGGTTTACGTACGCCTGTCACGCAGTCCACAGACGCCAAGCCGCACAGACGCTGTTTACTCCACCAACGCAACAGTTCTTAGCGGCTTTTTTTTACCTATATCTTCCTCGCAGTTAGCACAAAGTTTGTTGCAATGGCAGACAAGAATCCAGGAGCAGTTAGCCGCAAAAGAAAGTCCGTTTTTGAGGTCGCTGAAAGAAGAAGACAAGGGGAAAAGCAGCGAAGCCAAACTAAGGTGATTCTTATAGATTCATTCCAGCGATGGCGCAACTGAAACAGACGCAGGGTCTAAAGACTGACGCATTGGTCGCCAAATTACTCCTGGACAGGTCACTTCTGCTTATTATGAAAACGTACTTTATTTCCAAGAGCTAGACAAACATTTTTCAGGACATGAAAGCGATATCCTATGTCTGAAAACGTAATTTTCAAGGCAAAGAAAGAGTCCGCTTGCTGCTGCATGTTGTAGCTAGTTCATTCGCACTGAATCTCCACGCAACCTTCTCTGCACCCCTTTCCTGCTCCTGTCCCCGCTGCCCGTTCCGCTCTTCCCCCTGCTCCTCACTTCTCCGGGCACGGAATCTCCGCGCACCCGCTCCCCTCTCCTCTCTCCTCTCCTCTCTCCCTGCTCCGCTCTTCTCCCTGCTCCTCACTTCTCGTCCGCGAACGAAATGTCCGCACACCCGCTCCCCCCGCTCCTCACTTCTCCGCCTTGCCTAACCAACACTGTAGTTAGTTGTTTACAAGTCATGTGCAGCGCACCGGCTGTAAACAAACCTGTTTCTGGCGTAAAGAGGAGGTGGGAGAAGGCGTTTCTACGTAGGGAGCTGTAGGGGAGGGGGGGTGGTTTCACGCATGCGCAACATTTGAAAAAGGACAAACAGTCGCTGGATTTCTCGTTCCTTGGAAAATCCTCTATACAACCTTTAAAGGACGATCGTTTTGACTGTTGACCGTGACACCCTCATCAGCAAAATTTGAAAAGTGGACACCAAGCACAGGATTTTCCAAGAAAAATTTACTTATTCGTATTTGCATACAAGTTCATGTTAAAACATTGTGTTGAAATTGCATTTTTCTTAAAGTTTCAGGTTGTTCATAATATTATAATATTTTGTAAAAGAAAGAGTTCATCAATTAAAAAAGATTTCTGTTATTGCTATTTTTGGGGTATGAGTTTTTTGATCCTTTGGGATCAAAGTAGGTTGGATACAGCTCCCAGAATCCCTTGCCATAGACTGTATGGTCTGTGCGGTAGGGGTGAAAGCTGCAGCTGCTAGTGTGGACTGAACAGACAGTTCAGTAGGGAAATACTGTTCCCTAAATGCTAATGTGAACCGTGGATGGATAAGGATGAAATCTAATACATAGTTTCATTGTCAAAACTGATCAAATAATTGCTGTCTGTCTTCATTTTAGGAACTATAAATGAACTATTAACTATAAACAATTCTGAACTTTGAATTAGTTCATATAGAAAATGAACTTTCCCAACACCTTTAATGAATGAAACAAAACACAAGAAAATAGTATAATATGGGCTCTTTATAATGTACTGAGTACTACCTGCCTCTGGTAATGTATGTGGACTGTACTGTACATTCATTCACCATTTGGTAACATTAAACAAAATGTCCTTGCTGCTCTTTTTCAGATCAGTTATGGAGCGTCCAGTTCTATTTTCTCAATGAAAGATGTATTCCCATCTTTTTTCCGCACTGTCCACCCCAATAAGGATGTGGTTGAAGTTTTAGTTCAGATGCTCCTGTACTTCAAATGGCATTGGGTGGCTTTCCTCAACATGGACAATGATTATGGCAACGACAGCCGCACTGTGTTCTTAAAGATGATTCAGGGCACCAGCATCTGCCTGGCCTACACCAAGAAACTGAATGAAAACACAAATTACAGAACTGTGTTTGAGCAGATAGAGAATCAAAAAATACAAGTCATCATAGTTTTTGCTACTGAATGGATAGTTGAAAATCTTATACCATCTGCTATACAAATGAATGTTACCAACAAGACATGGATAGCTGTGGATGCTTGGGCATTAAATAAAAACCTTCCCAAATTACCTGGAATCAAAAGTATCGGAACTGTCATCGGAATTGCAGAGCCTGTGATATCCATTCCTGGTTTTGATGAATTCATTAGATATTTGCAAATTGAAAATCAACCTGGGGAGTTTTGCAACCAATTTTGTAATTGTAGTGACTTGACTCCAGATGATATTTTGAGTGCAGACAACTCGTTCAATACCCCTGTGTATGTGGCAGTGTACGCCATAGCACACGCCCTACACAACATACTACAATGTGGAGACGACAAGTGCAACAAAAACATCACCGTCTATCCACATATGGTGAGTACAATCTGAGAAGGTTAAAAGTTTTATATTTCACAAAGTGTACTCTTACGAGCTTTAAGTCATGTTATAATGTTAATGTGGTCATCTCCTCAAAAACATACTCAGAGTTGAGTTTTGTTTAACATATGTGAGTAATCCTTTATTATTCTTATCTGTCTGCGTCTCCAAAGCTCAAAATGCTCTGTGTTATATCATGAAGTGGCACAGCAGTAGCTGTTCACTTCAAATATCAGCTGTTTGAAGTTAACAGCAATTCTAGTGAAGGTGTATGGGGTTTAAAAACACAGTGGAGCACTTCTCGTATAATCACATAACATCACAAGGTGGAACAGAGTGTTTTCTGTGTGAGAGAAGAACCCTGGGTATGTTTTTGATGAGGAAACAACATTATAACATCAATTAGAAATCAGCGTAACATGGGCCCTTTACCAGAACCAGCTGTAGGGATTGGGTATGTCAAAAAGATACAATTACTGTTATAACTACATTACTAAGCACTGTATTAGTATTAGGGGTGTCAAATTATCGCGTTAATTGTGATTAATTAATTACAGTCATATTTAGCGCGTTATGTTTTTTTAATCGCGTTAATCTCATTTTTAATCTCTAACTTTAGTGTTTCTGTATGTGAGTTTCTTTATTATAAAACCTGTTTTTATGTGTTGTTGGGACAACAACACACACACACACAAAACACATTTATAAATTTTTTTATTTCCGTAATTCCACTCATTGCTGGAAACTCACACAAAACGCGCGCAGTAACACCCGATGTAAACGTCATGTTAACGTTGGCGGCGTCAGTCGCACAATGGACGAGGTCGTAGAGCCAGTAGAACAGAGTCAGCAGTGCACAGGTAAAAACACATTCGTGTCTTGGAAATTATTCTCCCGACGTGAAATATAAAAGAAAATAACAAATATAATATCGCCTGAAAACAACCTGCATAGGCTCATGATGTCTGCACTACTGTCCTATAGTGACCTGCCACATGAGGGGACACACACACAAACACACACAAACAAACACACACCTTCATCATCGTCATTACCCTGAGAACGCGCGGACCACGTTTCCTTCCGTAGTTACTGCGCGGACATCGCTGTCCTCCCGTGAGCCGCGTGTGGATCGTGTTTTCTCGCGTACGCGGCGTAAACCGAGCTTCCTCCTGTGCGCCTCTAAACCAGAACTAACACCAAGACTAAAACCAGGTCTAAACCAGGACTAAACCAGGACTAAACCAGGACTAAACCAGGACTAAAACCAGAACTAAAACCAGGTCTAAACCAGGTCTAAACCAGGTCTAAACCAGAACTAAAACCAGAACTAAAACCAGAACTAAAACCAGAACTAAAACCAGGACTAACACCAGGACTAACACCAGGACTAAAACCAGGATTAATCCATTCCAGGACTAAACCAGGTCTAAACCAGGACTAAAACCAGTGATCTCATATATAAAGCATTTCTCTATCAATAATATTTTTAATATGGTTAAGGAAAGACTGGACTTTTTATTGTCTTTAAGAAGACAAAAGTTATTATGTTCAGATTTCCTCGTCTTTACTACTTTACAACAAACAGTTTCTTATTCATGGAGACTTGGGCTCAACAGCCAATTTGGAGAGATTTGTTAAACAATAAATGACTTTATAAAGTCACTTTTTAAAATCTATATTAGTCTTCTGATCTGCCACAATAATGTAATAATGAATTTAAATGAAAATACCTCAAATTGAAGGCTTTTCTCAGCAATTTTTGGTGAGATTAAAATGTGATTAATTAGATTAATTAATTACAGATCATAATTAATTAATCTCTGAATTTTTTTAATCGCATGACAGCACTAATTAGTATATTATTTTATGTAGTATTTACTCAAACAGTAAGTTGGCACTGGTTGTATCTTTGAGGTTCATGTGTTTTCCTGTCAGGTCCTGTCTGAGCTGAAGAGGTCAAAGTTCACTCTCCTGAACCACACTATTGAGTTTGACCAAAATGGTGACCCGACTTTTGGAGACTTGGACCTCATCACCTGGAACAGCAGTGGAGCAGCAGAGACAGTGGGACTCTACACCTTTCAGTCTGAGCCCCGTTTTTCCATCAATCAATCCAAAATACAATGGCACACCAATGGACAAGTATGTTTGTACAGGTCTACCTCCTCACTCCCTAAACCCCAGCTCCTACAGCCAGTCACGAACCAGTGCTAGTGCAGCCTCTGCAGCTCAGGGAGGGAATTCTGGAGGATCTGAGCTTTCATGTGAGGCACTGTTGCAGTGATTCCTGACTGGCTGCAGGTGCTAGGGTTTAGGTAGTGAGGTTCAGATCAGAGAGAGTATGAAATAATTAGCCACAGAATTGTTATCAGTAAAAACTTTTGATGATTTGATATCATCATTTTAAAATTTAAAATCAAAACATAAATTATATATACTATATTAGTCCATTTATTTCTAGTTTTATATGTTGTCTCATTGAGCCTCTACTTATATTAATAATATAGAGTTGTGTGGGGTTTTTTTTTTTTTTTTTTTTTAGCAGGTTCCCTTATCTCAGTGCTCACCTGAGTGTCTGCCCGGATACAGGAGGAGTCTGGAGGGGAGTCACAAATGTTGTTTTAAATGTGTCCCTTGTCAAAAAGACGAATACATCAATGTTTCAGGTACAAGATATCTGTGCTTTTCTGTGGTGTATAATTGTGTGTGTGTGTGTGGTTGTGTAATTGAATATGTTTTGTTGTTGTTTACAGTGAATCCATACAAATGTGTGCCTTGTGGTAAGACTGAGTGGTCGCCTGAACGCAGTACCTCATGTAAACTTCGCTCTGTGGAGTTCATCCCGTTTGAAGATGCCGTTACCATAATGATCATAGGTGGAACAGTACTTTTTGTGGTCCTCTCTCTCCTGACTGCTGTGCTCTTTGGCCTGAACTACAACACTCCAGTGGTGAAATCTGCTGGTGGTCCCATGTGTTTCCTGATTTTAGGCTGCCTCAGTCTCTGCAGCATCAGTGTATTCTTCTACTTTGGTAAACCTACTACTGCTTCTTGTATTTTGAGATATTTACCATTTCTGCAGTTCTCCACTGCTTGCTTGGCCTGTTTTGTTGTGCGCTCCTTTCAAATCGTCTACATCTTTAAAATCGCCGCTCAGTATCCCATGCTGCACAGACTGTGGATCAAATATCATGGACAGTGGTTGGTGGTTATGGCCATATTTATGTTACAGGGAACTTTGCTTCTCATTGTGTACACTTCGGCACCTCCTCAACCTCAAAGTGATACAAACTGGTACAAAGACAAAATCATTCTTAGCTGTGGCATTGATCTTAAAGTATACAGTCCCTGTGTTACACTGCTCGTGCTGCTCTGCTTTCTTAGCTTCATCGTATCATACATGGGAAAAGACCTCCCCAAGAACTACAATGAAGCCAAGACCATCACATTTTGCCTGTGTCTGTTGATTCTCACTTGGATCCTGTACTCCACCATCTTTATTCTCTACCGAGGGAAGTACATTCAAACAGTAAGCGCATTAGCAATACTGTCGTCTCTGTACTCGTTCCTCTTGTGGTATTTCTGTCCAAAATGTTACATCATACGTTTTCAACCGGAGAAAAACACACAGCAGTACTTTCAGGGGCTCATTAAAACTTATATCAAAACACAAGAGTAATGAGTCGCAGTACTTTATTATCATATGCTGTCTGAGCCCTGTGAAAAGATTGAGGAAAGGGGCAGGGCTAATTTCTACAATTTAAGATATGTAGGTTTACTTTAAGAGTGCAAATTTTTCTGCCTTTCTACCTTCTACCTAGACCTGTCACAATAACAAAAAAAACTAAGTAGACAATAACTGATAATACTGAAACTAATTCATGCCTATGACACAGTAACTCAAAAGCAAATTTAAGCCACAAAAAAATATTTTAAATCTACAATATGAATTCTGTTCTGATTACTGCTGGCACCCACAGCACATTGTGTAACATACTGTATATTGCATTAAGCACCGGCTTAGTAGTAAAGATATATTAAGATTATAGATTTAAGATGAAAGTAATGACACAATATTTATCACAATATAGAGCACAGAAGGATTATTTCATATGATTAAAACTGTTTTATATGTATATATGTGTGTGTGTGTTTGTGTATATATATATATAACTGTTTTAACCATATGAAATAATCCTTCTGTGCTCTATATTGTGATAAATATTGTGTCATTATATATATATATATATATATATATATATATATATATATATATATATATATATATATATATATATATATATATATATATATATATATATATTGTCATGTCTTTGGGATAAAAGACATCATTTCATAAGGTTCATATTTCATAAGTTAATAAGTCAGTTAAAAAGTAATAAATAAGTTAATTCATTGGTAATTAAATACGTTTATTTCTTTGTTGCCAAACTGTTAAAAATATTTGGGTAAGGTTGTCAGAGTGGGACATCTTCACCATTAAGGATCGTTTTGTTTTTCGTGCAGAGTGAGCGCTCTTATGTTACATATGATCTTTGACGTTTTTCTCCGCACAAATGGAGCAGTTCCACGGCAGAAGTCCGTATAACTTTCTTGTACACGCTGATTTTGTTTCTAACGTTTGAACCTTGGCAAATTTTCGTCTTGTAAGTATTTGAGAGTTCACAAGCACTTGTTTGGGGCTGTGTGTGTGTTTTCTTTCTTTTCATATGAATATTGGAACTTGTTGCTAACTACTGCAGTAATACACATGTATAAGCTAGCTACTTATATTTGTACATCAAACGTGCTGTGTAGTTGGTAATGTTCATTTCTTTTTCTGTATGTTTCAGTTACTATATTAATGTATCACCACATGCAAGAGACCTCCATAAAACAAGAAAAGTACGCCTTGTGTACGGAGCTTTCTTTATTAGTTCGCTGGCTGTCTAGCTTCACCCAGTCACGTGTCGTGAGGACAGCACATATATATATATATATATATATACACAAAATTGTCTTCTATTTTAATTATGGAGTCCATAATTTTACCAGTGTATAGTACTTGTATTTGTTATTCTATTGAGTGCTAAATAAAATAATTAACTACACTAAGTTTTGTTTCATTCACACATGTTTGAGTAACTTATTATTAGTCTGTCTGCATCTCCAAAGCTCAAAAAGCTCTGTTCCAACTTGTGATGTCATGTCATGTAGCAGTAAGTGTAGTAAAAAAACATCAGGGAAACAGAGGTACCTCCACCTGCAAAAGGTAGCGATGTTCCCTGTTAACACCGCGGGCTGTCCTCATCTCAAGTTATTACCATAACTCATAAAACAGCAGCATGTAGCCTATAACTTTGTACGCAACGCACCGCACATCATCCCAGAGCAGAAGCACTGTTTGGTTTACTGTACAGCAGCAGCCGACAACAGTAAAGACTTGGGAGCACTCACCTTAGCGCACAGCCCCTCAGGACGGGATTGGGGGTCCGGTCCTTGGTCTTGTGCCAAATGTGTTGGTCAGATAGGTCCGGAGGCTCTGTCCTCCATGTCCTGGTTCTAGACGAGGGCGATTAAGACCAGTGCACTATGGTCTGGGTCCAAGCGGTTCCGTGCTGTCCTCAGCGCACTGGTTCCATGCAGGGAAATCAAGGATGCGCTGTGAATTACAGGTCTGGGCGGACTGCTCCTGTCCTCTGTGCTCGAGAACTTCGGCTGGTTCCAAGCTGGTGCAAAGCAGTTCTGAACTGGGCCTCCCCAGGGCCTCCTTCCGGTGGGACATGCCTGGAACATCTCCCGAGGGAGGTGCCCAAGAGGCATCTGGTACAGATGCCCGAGCCACCTCAGCTATCTCATCTCGACTTGGAAGAGCAGCGGCTCTACTCCGAGCTCCTCCTGTGTGACGGAGTTCCTCACCCTATCTCCAACTGAGTGCCCAGCCACCCTGCTGAGGAAATTTATTTCGAGTGCTTGTATCTGCGATGTCGTCCTTTCAGTCATTACCCAGAGCTCATGGCCATAGGTGAGGGTAGGAATGAAGATTGACCGGTAAATCAAGAGCTTTGCCTTTTGGCTCAGCTCCCTCTTCACCATAACGGTCCAATACAGTAACTGCATTATTGCAGATGCTGCACCGAGTAATAATGATATACATATTACAAATAGAAATACATTTATCATTAACGCACACAGTACATGTCCAACACAACGCAATCGAAACAACCGCTCAACATAACACTGGGCAGGACAAGGCCAAACATGCCCCTCAAAGTGGACTGAACCATTATAGCGACCACTAGGGAGAACATGGAACAGTCCAAATGGCGATTACCACAGGAGCTTTTATACATAGGTGGCCAGTGCGTGTCATGATATTGCATCTTAACTTCATACTTGTTACTTCTAACAGCCTCTAGAGCACAGGTGTCAAACATGTGGCCCGGGGGCCAGATCCGGCCCTCCAAGACCTTTAATCTGGCCCTCGGCTGATTTTCTACTAAAATATTTTTATTCTATTTTTTATTAAAATCTTGTTAATTTTCTGTGGTGTTTATCACAGCAGCGTCTCCAGCGTCTCTGTACGTGGCCCCTCCCACCAGAGCAGCACAAATGAAGACTTGTTTCTTTCCAAACGCTCTTAAAGGACGATCGTTTTGACTGTTGACCGTGACACCCTCATCAGAAAAATGACAAAAATGAGAAAAGTGGAGCCGAGTGCAGGATTTTACAACAAAAATTGACTTATTCCTATTTCTACAAGTTAATTTTAAACAAGTTCATGTTAAAACATTGTGTTGAAATTGTATTTTTTTTAAGTTTCAGGTTGTTCATAATATTATAATATTTTGTAAAAGAAAGAGTTCATCAATTAAAAAAGACTTCTGTAGTAGATTTGTGTTTCTCTACACAAATATTTGATCTTATTGTTATTTTTGGGGTTTATATGACATGAGTTTTCTGATCCGCCCCTTTGGGATCAAAGTCAGTTGGATACGGCCCCCGGACCAATATGAGTTTGACACCCCTGCTCTAAAGGGTGCAACATATTACTATAAAACTTTATAGCCCATATGTTGGAGCTATTGGCATTTCAGCTGGGGGTGTTCCACTTTATCTTTAAGGACAGTGTTTTACTACTTTTACTTTGTAAAGTTCCACCACTGCCACTAGAGTTGCAAAAATGCAACTACAACCCCTTTTTAAAATGAAAAACAAATAATAATTGTTCAATGTACAGTGAATCATTTGAAGGGTGAGTTATAGACCTGCAATTCATCCGAAGGCATGCTTCAGGGCCTACAACCAATTAAGACGCATGCAGTGCGTAACTTGCATAACTGGCAAACTAGCACTTGAATATGAATGCACATTACCAGAATGTAGAACTCCACTGACCATTGCAAGGTAAAGACATAACATTATCAATATAATGTGGTACAAGGCTTAAGGTAAAGTAGGCCCAAGCACACCTTTAGCACAACAAAGAACAGATAAAGTACAATGTAACAACTCACTCTCAATTACACACATTAAACAGCAAACACTTGCATAAGATGCACAAAATGCACACAGAGGACAGCTTATACTCAAAGACAGGTAATAATGGTCTGCGTTACTAAAACACTGCTGCTTGCAACGAATCCTCTGACAGACTGACAACTTGCTACTGGATGAAGACTTCAAGGCATCTTCTGATTGGACGAGAGTCACTCGGATAAGCAGAAAAAAAAATGGATAGATGGATGGACTTATTCAGAAGCCAGCCCATATTATGCTCAAATGTGTGATGAAGTTTTGCATTGGCTACCTTTATGTAAATTTTTCCTTTCAAACATACATAAAAACGATCCTGTCCATTTAAACATTTGTGCCTCCTGTACATCCTGCATAAGAGTCTAACATGGAGCTGTATTTTGTGTTCTTGTGTTTTGAGTGTGTTGTATTTGGAGGAGGCAGCATTAGGGCATCTGAATTTTACCAAGAAGGAGATTTTGTGATTGGAGGACTTTTTAATATCCATGGGGACGATCATCCTCAATACTATAATATACCAGAGGCCCTGCAGTGCTCTGGGTGAGTGAAAACTTCAATTCTTACAATATATTTCACTGGATTTCAAAGGTGTAGTACAAGATGTAGTACAGACAGTAGGAGCAGCAGCCACCCCTTCTATCCATCTATCTATCTATCTATATTTTTTGTCCATGTGCATTCATTTACTTCTTTTTTAACATAACATGCATTATTATTTACATTTTGCTCATCAAATACAGTGTTTATTCTATGTCTTTGAGGGCCATGCTATCTGCATATTGCTTTTCTGGGTGAGAAATGGCACTTTTTGATCCAAATATTAAAGTCAATATAAATAATTATAAAAAAATAAAAGTCACGCTTGTGATGCAGTATGTGTAATTGTTTTGAATCACATTTAATCTCTAAATACAATTTCTACATTATACCATCTGCAGTTCTTGTTGTGATTTATGCCATTTTGAGTGACATTTTTCAAGACTTAATGACCCTAAGCTACAACTGAGTAATAAATCAAAATGTATAAAAAAAAAAAAAAAAGATTGAATAGAAAAATCAAGATCACACAATTGCCATTTGGCCAAGTCCAAACCTATTTTATTTTATTTGTATATTTTTATCCCCTTGTGCGGTTTTGTTTTGGTGTAAATCTCAAAATATGTCCAAAGTAGTAGTAGAAGTTTTTTTTTTTTTTTTTTTTTTTTTTCATTTTAGTTTTTCATCTTGTCATTTTACTTTTACTTGAGTATTTTTTGCACCTATATCTGTACTTTTCCTTAAGTAACTCAATTGGGCAGTTTTATTACTTATTAATAAGTGATTTGTTCATTATTTTCTGTTTTGTTTTTTCCAGTAAGAAATTTTACTTGTCGAGTTACCGGCGCTTCCAGATGATGAGATTCACTATTGAACAGATCAATAACTCCAGTCTCCTCCTGCCCGGGGTCACTCTGGGCTATAATATCTTTGACCACTGCTCAGACACACAGAATATTCCAGGTGTGTTCCACATTTTCTCAGGAAAACACCCCATACGCCCCTGGAGCACAGCACGTTACAATGTCTCCAAAGTCATCGCAGTGGTCGGAACCTACACGAGTCCTGAATCCAGAACTGTAGCTCCAATGTTTATGGCACATCTGATTCCCATGGTAACTGAATTTACTTCTGTACATGTTTTAAGTGATTGTTTACCTAGCTTTGAAATTTGGACATTTAAAGTGAAAAATGTCCAGTAAAGGTCCTATTTTATGCTAAATTGATTGTTGTGAACAATCAATAAGGTGTGACCTCTTCAAAAACATACCTGGAGTTGTGTTTTTTTCTTTTTTTTCATTCACACATGTTTGAGTGATCCTGGTTTATTGATCTGTCTTCATCTCCAAAGCTCAAAATGCTCTGTTCCATTTTCTGATGTCATGAAGTAATAGTTTTCCACAGCTCCTTTTACCTTTACTGTTAACTGTTTACCTTTTACTGAATGAAACAAAACACAAGAAAATAGCATAATATGGGCTCTTTAAATAGTCATTCAATTACTCAAGAACAGGAGTAAAAGTATACTGTTATTAAAGTACTCTGAAAAGTACCATTTAGTCAAGTAAAAGTAAATGAGTAAATGTATCTGAGTATTGCCCACCTTTGGTAATGTGTGTGTAAAGGAAGAATTAAAAAAATCTGATGACATACATTCATTCACCATTTGGTAACATTAAACAAAATGTCCTTGCTGCTCTTTTTCAGATCAGTTATGGAGCAGCCAGTTCTATTTTCTCAATGAAAGATGTATTCCCATCTTTTTTCCGCACTCTCCATCCAAATAAGGACATGGTTGAAGTTATAGTCCAGATGCTCCTGTACTTCAAATGGCATTGGGTGGCTTTCCTCAACGTTGACAATGATTATGGCAACGACAGCCGCACTGTGTTCTTAAAGATGATTCAGGGCACCAGCATCTGCCTGGCCTACAACAAGAAACTGAATGAAAACACAAATTACAGAACTGTGTTTGAGCAGATAGAGAATCAAAAAATACAAGTCATCATAGTTTTCGCTACTGAAGTAACAATTGACCAGCTTATACCATCTGCTATACAAATTAATGTTACCAACAAGACATGGATAGCAGTGGATGCTTGGGCATTGAATAAAAACCTTCCCAAATTACCTGGAATTAAAAATATCGGGACTGTCATTGGAATTGCAGAGCCTGTGATATCCATTCCTGGGTTTGATGAATTCATTAGATATTTGCAAATTGAAAATCAACCTGGGGAGTTTTGTAACCAATTTTGCAACTGTAGTGACTTGACTCCAGATGATATTTTGAGTGCAGAGAACTCGTTCAATTTCCCTGTGTATGTGGCAGTGTACGCCATAGCACACGCCCTACACAACATACTACAATGTGGAGATGACAAGTGCAACAAAAACATCACCGTCTATCCACATATGGTGAGTACAATGAGTTTAAAGGTTTTATATTTCACAAAATGTACTCTTTTGCGGTTTAACTCAGGTTATAATGTTGTCACCTCCTCAAAAACCATACCTGGAGTTGAGTTTTGTTTCACACGTGTGAGTAACAGCAGTAGCTGTTCACGTCAAACATCAGCTGTTAACATTGATTCTAGTGAAGGTGTATGAGATTAAAAAACACAGTGGAGCACTTCCCGTATTATCACATAACATCACAAGGTGGAACAGTGTTTTCAGTTTGAGAAAAGAACTCAACAAAGCACAACTCTGGGTATGTTTTTGATGAGGAAACAACATTATAACATTGATCAGAAAACAGCGTAACATGGGCCCTTTACCAGAACCAGCTGTAGGGATTGGGTATGTCAAAAAGATACAATTACTTTTATAACTACATTACTAAGTACTGTTGTATTGATGTATTATTTTATGTAGTATTTACTCAAACAGTAAGTTGGCACTGGTTGTATCTTTGAGGTTCATGTGTTTTCCTGTCAGGTCCTGTCTGAGCTGAAGAGGTCAAAGTTCACTCTCTCTGAACCACACTATTGAGTTTGACCAAAATGGTGACCCAACATTTGGAGACTTTGACCTCATCACCTGGAACAGCAGTGGAGCAGCAGAGACAGTGGGACTCTACACCTTTCAGTCTGAGCCCCGTTTTTCCATCAATCAATCCAAAATACAATGGCACACCAATGGACAAGTATGTTTGTACAGGTCTACCTCCTCACTCCCTAAACCCCAGCTCCTACAGCCAGCCATGAACCAGTGCTAGTGCAGCCTCTGCAGCTCAGGGAGGGAATTCTGGAGGTTCGGAGAGAGTACGACTTAATCATATCACATCATTCAGTCATAGAATTGTTATCAGTAAGAGCTATATTTGATTTTATCATTTTAAAATTTAAAATCAAAACATATGCAGTTCCTTTAATGCCATAGAGAGGAACATTCTAAATAAAGCAATAACATTTTCACATGAACAAGCGAGTGGTGAACCCTCCACCAGATGCAGAGTGCACCTTTAAGGATGAACTATATTAGTCCATTTATTTCTTGTTTTATATGTTGTCTCATTTGAGCCTCTACTTATATTAATAATATAGAGCTGTGTGTTTTTTTAGCAGGTTCCCTTATCTCAGTGCTCACCTGAGTGTCTGCCCGGATACAGGAGGAGTCTGGAGGGGAGTCACAAATGTTGTTTTAAATGTGTCCCTTGTCAAAAAGACGAATACATCAATGTTTCAGGTACAAGATATCTGTGCTTTTCTGTGGTGTATAATTGTGAGTGTGTGTGTGGTTGTGTAATTGAATATGTTTTGTTGTTGTTTACAGTGAATCCATACAAATGTGTGCCTTGTGGTAAGACTGAGTGGTCGCCTGAACGCAGTACCTCATGTAAACTTCGCTCTGTGGAGTTCATCCCGTTTGAAGATGCCGTTACCATAATGATCATAGGTGGAACAGTACTTTTTGTGGTCCTCTCTCTCCTGACTGCTGTGCTCTTTGGCCTGAACTACAACACTCCAGTGGTGAAATCTGCTGGTGGTCCCATGTGTTTCCTGATTTTAGGCTGCCTCAGTCTCTGCAGCATCAGTGTATTCTTCTACTTTGGTAAACCTACTACTGCTTCTTGTATTTTGAGATATTTACCATTTCTGCAGTTCTCCACTGCTTGCTTGGCCTGTTTTGTTGTGCGCTCCTTTCAAATCGTCTACATCTTTAAAATCGCCGCTCAGTATCCCATGCTGCACAGACTGTGGATCAAATATCATGGACAGTGGTTGGTGGTTATGGCCATATTTATGTTACAGGGAACTTTGCTTCTCATTGTGTACACTTCGGCACCTCCTCAACCTCAAAGTGATACAAACTGGTACAAAGACAAAATCATTCTTAGCTGTGGCATTGATCTTAAAGTATACAGTCCCTGTGTTACACTGCTCGTGCTGCTCTGCTTTCTTAGCTTCATCGTATCATACATGGGAAAAGACCTCCCCAAGAACTACAATGAAGCCAAGACCATCACATTTTGCCTGTGTCTGTTGATTCTGACTTGGATCCTGTACTCCACCATCTTTATTCTCTACCGAGGGAAGTACATTCAAACAGTAAGCGCATTAGCAATACTGTCGTCTCTGTACTCGTTCCTCTTGTGGTATTTCTGTCCAAAATGTTACATCATACGTTTTCAACCGGAGAAAAATACACAGCAGTACTTTCAGGGGCTCATTAAAACTTATATCAAAACACAAGAGTAATGAGTCGCAGTACTTTATTATCATATGCTGTCTGAGCCCTGTGAAAAGATTGAGGAAAGGGGCAGGGCCTATTACTACAATTTAAGATATGTAGGTTTAATTTAAGAGTGCACATTTTTCTGCCTTTGTACTTTCTACCTAGACCTGTCACAATAACAAAATTGGAAGTGTGAAGTATTGTTTAAGTAAATAGACAATAACTGATAATAGTGAAACTAATTCATGCCTCTGACAAAAAAATTATTCTAAATCTATAAAATGAATTACGGCTGGCAGCCACAGCATATTGTGTAACATATTGTATATTGCATTATGCACCAGCAGTGGTAAACTTTGGTAAGATTATAGATTTAAGATGAAAGTAATGACACAATATTTATCACAATATAGAGCACAGAAGGATTATTTCATATGATTAAAAATGTTTTATATATATAATAATTGTCTTTTATTTTTATTATGGAGTTCATAATTTTAATAGTGTATAGTACTTGTATTTGTAATTCTATTGAGTGCTAAATAAAATAATTAACTACACCAAGTTGCATTTAATAAGCTGTTAATCATTATTAAACTATTTTTAACACTTTGATCTTTTTATGAGCCTCCCTTTCTTTTTAAGGACTGCAGGTGGAAATGAGCTTCTTAAGTTAGAATCTGATACTGCATCTTTGCCTCTCAAAGATACTGCCATGTAATGCCTGATATTTTAAATGTGTGGTAAATAAAAAAATATATAGTTTCTTTCTTATTATTCTTTATCAAGTTCTTCACATGATAAAAACTATGTTGCTTATACAGGAGTAAGGGAATTATGGGAAGTGTACCTTAAATACGTGGGTATTTAAGCAGCATGGCAAAAAGTCACATGGTCCTATATTATGCTAATGCTCCTCAAAACCATACCTGGAGGGATTTTGTTTCATTCACACATGTTTGAGTAACTTATTATTAGTCTGTCTCCAAAGCTCAAAAAGCTCTGTTCCACCTTGTGGTATCATGTAGCAGTAGTTTTCATGTTAACAGCTACCATTTACCTTAAGTTCAGTAGAGGTCTGAAATCATCTAAAGGGTTCTATTGAAGATGTGCGGAGTTTAAAAACACAGTAGAGCATTTCAGGTATTACCACATGCCATCATAAGGTGGAACAGAGTGTTTTCTGTTTGAGAGAAGGATAGAAAAATGTGTAATATTGGCTCTTTAACTGACACTTTCCTAAACAAAAACATGTTTGTAGTACCAATTGTAATTGTTGCTGGATTAGCCTACTGTTTAAGGCATACAAGTTACATGAGCCTTTTCGTGTTCGTGTGGTTTTGGTGTCGGTCGTGCAGAACTTATTTGAAATAGGAAGTGTAGATAATACGGTTGAATTAGTCCATTTGTTTTCATTTGCATTATATTCACGTAGAGGAGGAGACATTTTATAGTCATTTACATATAGGTGTTGTGGCCAGTATTTTTCATGAGTCTTAACTTCATACTTATTACTTCTAACAACCTCTAGAGGGCGCAACATATTGCCATAGAATTTTATAGCCCATGTGTTAGAGCTGCTGGCACATCAGCTGGGGGTGTTCCACATTATCTTTATTGGTGGGATGTTTACAAGTTATCATGATGACACCATAGCAAACACTGTTGTGATTGTCCAAAAACTCAAGAAACACACAAAATGAGCTTTCATGGTCCTGTGTAGGTGTTTGATTTTCAACCAAAAGGTAGCTTGTGACTGTAATTTTATGTGCAAGAGACTTGTTTAACAGCATGAATAATCTCACCTGTTGGAGTTCCAGCTAAATCAGCTATTTGTGATCAAATTGTGTTAAAATAAAGCACAGATTAAAGTCTAATAAAGCCTCAGACAGAGCAGAGCCTACAGTTAGCATCACACAAAAACAAAACACAATACATACACCACGCTCCCACCCATGGCTAAAATGACGTACTAAAATAAAAATGACTATTACTCCTTCCTTAGACACTACTGCAATTAAAAGTAACACTACGACTGTTACTCTGTGTTTCTATCCTCATCATGTCTACTGCAACCACTATTACGATGAGTTTTCCATGAAGAGTTTTGATTTGTAAATGTGGAGGTTTATAATAAATCCAGCCCAGTCTTAAGTATATGGAAATCACCCATCTTATCTATTGCAGACTGCCATGCTTGTATTGTAACGAGCAGCTTCCCTTTGAGTCAATACGTTTGCTAAGCTCAACTACAACAATGAAACATCCTTTTATATTTTTGTTTTTACTTCAGATATGTGTACAGTTAGTTTCCTCTCAGTGCACACAGGCTAGTTCTGAGTTTCGGCAGAGTGGAGATTTCGTTTTGGGTGGACTGTTTGATATTCACTACGTCAGTAAAGTCGTGACTCACCAGATGCCTGATTCTGCCCTGTGCTCCAGGTAAGTAAGGTGCTCTGACAGATCAATCTACATTACACAGAATTTGTATCAGTATTTTATTACAACTTTAAGTTAGTAATTATGTTTTCTTGTCTAGTTTAAACGTTGGTGTGAATTAGTTATTCCTTAATCATAATTACTATACAGTCTATTGCCTGTCTACATACTTTCTACCTTGGGTAAAACTGCGTAGTTGTTCAAACAAGTCTAACCATCCCAATCCTGTGACCACAGACTCTATAAAGAATATATATACAGTCTATGCCTCTAACATTTTTTTTTGGTAACTCAACCTTAATTATCCAATAAATCATAAACAAAGACTTCACTCACAATTAACGCATAATTTGTTCATAATTTATTGCAATTTATTCAGTATCTACGTTGCATCTTTCTTTCTTTGTGTTTTTGAGATGTTACCCTACAGTCAGCTACTGAAATATTACAGTTTATTATGTTTCGTTTATCACGTGTTATATTTTCAACAGCCACGACTTTGTTCTACCAAGTTATCGGAGGTTTCAGACCATGAGATTTGCCATTGAAGAAATCAACAACTCCAGCACCCTCTTGCCCAATGTCACTCTGGGATATGAAATATTTGACCACTGCTCCAATAAGGACAACTTTCCGAGTGTTTTCAAATTAATCTCTCAGGACAGACAGGTGCAGCCCTGGCTCCATCTGAGCAAAGGCCTATCAGACGTGATTGCAGTGGTGGGCCCTTTCTCCAGCTCTGACACAACCACCATCGGTCCTCTGTTCATGATGAACTTTGTGCCTTTGGTAGGTCTGTTGTTTAACCAGTAACCAGAAGATTTCCATTTCAGTGCATTTTGGAGCTTCAATGGTGGCTTTTGTTTGTCTTATTAAAAACAAATAAAACCATTTGATCAAGCATTGCCATTTAAGCAAATGTTCAAATGCCTTCCTCCAGTCTGATTTTGCTCCAAACCATGTGGATGTAAACCCTCACAGATCCAGGACTGGTCCATTGTAGAGAAGGTTATGAAAATAATCATCTGAACAATGTTTTTACAAATCAACACGTTTCAACTGACATCCAAAAGTCATTATTAGGATTCATTCTTGTCTGTCTTGTCTTCATTCATAAAGATATTGTCCAGATGACATTGACTACCTGTGAAATCCAAATCACATTTTTCTTTTTTTTTTCTGACAAGGATTGGCTGTGGAACTCTCCATTAAAAAGACCCAAGCTGATACTGACATTAGAAGTGACTGAATCTTGATCTTGATGGACATTTGCACAGCCTGATACATATAATAGACAAACACATCCATTCTGTTTAAATCTGTGAACTAACTCTTCTATCCTGTATCCACAGATCAGCTATGGGGCTGGCAGTTCTGCCTTTTCAGAAAAAACTAAATTTCCTTCATTCATGCGGACCGTCCATTCTAATAGGCACCTGGTGGAGGTGATAGTGGATATTTTGCTTTATTTCAAATGGCACTGGGTGGCTTTCTTAAACTCCAGCGACGCGTATGGCAAAGACGGCCTGGATCTCTTTAGGAAGAGAATAGTGGACACTGGTATCTGTGTGGCTTACAACGAAATGGTTGATTTCCAAACCAATGCAACGAAAATTATAAAGCTACTTGAGGAACGTAAAGTGAATGTTATTGTTGTTTTTGTGCCTGAAGGAACAGCTGAATATTTAATTGGAGCAGTGACAAGTCTTAACATAACCAAGAAAGTGTGGCTGGCAGTGGATGCCTGGTCTTTGAATAAGAAACTTCCCAAAATGCAGAGGATTAAGAATATTGGGACAGTGTTAGGAGTTGCTCAGTCATCAGTGCATATACCAGGCTTCAAAGAGTTCATCTATTCCACCAAGACCCCATGTCAGAGGGAGGCCGGGGAGATGTGCAACCAGGACTGTCGTGACTGTGAAGGCATAACTGCAGAAGACATTATTTTAGCAGATCCGTCCTATTCTTACAATGTGTACAGTGCAGTCTATGCCATCGCTCATGCCTTACACAACGTGCTGCAGTGTGGAGGCGGCGTATGCCAGAAGAATAGAACAGTGCCTCATTATAAGGTCAGTAACTACACTCAGCTCATCCTTAGTCCATTGTCTGCCCCCTATCCTTTCTCATCACACCAAACTTCATGTTGTCCCACAGTATCTTGTTTTGTCTTATTATTCTTGAATTATCTGTCCAAGGTTCTAGCAGAGCTGAAGAAGTCCAATTTCTCACTTTTACATGAGCTCATTCAGTTTGATAAAAACTCTGATCCAAAGTTTGGGTTCTATTCCATTGTATTGTGGAACTGCAGTGGAGATGCTGAAGAAATTGGATTTTACAGATTTCACCCATCAGTCAATTTCTACATCAACAGAGCCAATCTACAGTGGCACACGGGCACAGAAGTGAGTTTGTGGGACATATATTTACTTGCATGTCTTTGCCTGTTGGGTGCACACAGAGACCATTAGTGCTTTTATAAGAAGTCAACATTCACTAAAGTTCCACATAATATAATGCAAACTCCTGTAGAGGCAAACTACACGTAAGGCAAAGTACACAGAAGTTTATTGTCCCACACAGGGGACATCTGTCATGGGTACATGCTGCTACATAATTTACATTTGCACATTCATACTGTGGTTTGCATTAAAGTCACATACATGACATTATAAAAAAACACAGTTAAAACTACATGGCCAGTTGTAACAATTTAAATACAGAATGTACAGTCAGAAAAAAGAAGCAAAAACATTTCTCCTTACAAGGTGCCACTGACAGATCTTATAGAAGATAGGATCAAATATATTAATAAATATACAGATTTAAAATATATTTTAAATATGTTGTACCTACACTTAGACAGCCTAAACCTGTGCCCTGACAAGTCCATCACCTGCTTTGGCACAGGAATGTTTGACAGTAAGCCATTAATGTATTTATCTTAATGAAGAAAAGCAGGTGGCACCACCAGGTCAAGTTAAACATGCTCACAGAAGAATCCATGTTTGTGAAAAAGTGAGTCAGCTGTAATTAAATGCATGTAAGATAGATGGTTGATTTCCATACAGTGAAACATTCTAGGAGAAGCATCACTAGTGTCATTGTGTTTGCAATGTAATGTAATTGTATTTGTAACACACAGACGCCCATTTCACGCTGTTCCCCAGACTGTCCTGTGGGATATGCTAAAAAACAAGAGGGGATCCACAAGTGCTGCTTCAGCTGTTACCTCTGCCCCAATGGGACCTACATAAATGTCACAGGTATGCCATTAGATCAGATCAGATCGGGCATGTCCAAACTATGACCCGGGGGCCAAATGCAGCCCTCAGACAGATTTTTCATGGCCCTCAGACTTCCAGGTGAATTGGCCCAAATTACCTTGCATCAATAAAAAATATTTTTTTACTGCAAATTTTTAGAAAATCTACCTTGATAAAGCCAATATTTATTATTTAGTGTGTTGTTTTAAGGATTTTAGCATGAATAAAGACTGATGGATCGTTCTAACATGTTAAACATGCACACATTTCAATTATTCACTGTATTGAGCACCAGTCTACGGCCCCTGATCAGCCCTCTGCTTCGTCTTTGTTTAGAGATGTGGCCCTTGATGAAAAAAGTTTGGACACTCCTGATGTAGATCATTTACAGACATAATCCCCTAAACTAGAGGAACATAACTTGCCATATAAATTTATTTTAACTCCATCTCTGTTGTGTGTCATATAAGGCACTGAAAATTAAAAAGAATGAAGGATTTCACAGTTGTTTAGGGTGTGAATAATGATGGTCCTTCTCAATAATTAAAACACTAATAATTAAATATTGTGAAAACTTTTAATGTTCTAACTGCTTTATCTGTAGAGGACGCGTACAGCTGTCGGGCCTGTCATGCAGATGAGTGGTCTACTGACGGCAGTACCTCCTGTATCCTACGCACTGTGGAGTTTGTCACGTTTGAAGATGCTATTACCATGGTCATTGTAGTGGGAACTGTGGCCTTGGAGGTCCTCTCTCTCCTGACTGCTGTGCTCTTTGGTCTAAACTACAACACTCCAGTGGTGAGATCTGCTGGTGGTCCCATGTGTTTCCTGATTCTAGGCTGCCTCAGTCTCTGCAGCATCAGTGTATTTTTCTACTTCGGTAAACCTACTACTGCTTCTTGTGTTTTGAGATTTTTCCCTTTTTTCATGTTCTTCTCGGTGTGCCTGGCTTGTTTTGTGGTGCGCTCCTTTCAAATCGTCTGCATCTTCAAAATTGCTGCAAAATACCCTTCATTACAGAGTTTGTGGATGAAGTATCATGGACAGTGGGTGATCATAACACTGTCTTTTGTAACCCAGACAGCACTACTCATTTTGGGGTACTCCCTCTCACCACCTGCTCCCTCTAGTGACTACGAATGGGATCGGTCTAAGATCATTCTGAGCTGTGATGGAGATTTTCAGGGCAATTTACCTGCTACCATTTTACTGCTAATATTATGCTGTCTTTGTTTTATCTTTTCTTACATGGGAAAAGATCTGCCAAAGAATTACAACGAGGCCAAATCTATAACTTTCTGTTTACTTCTGATTGTTTTGACATGGGTTATATTTGCCACACAGTTCATTCTTTACAAGGGCACGTACATTCAAACTTTCAACGCCATGGCAGTCCTCTCCAGTCTCTACTCTTTCCTCTTGTGGTATTTCCTTCCCAAATGTTACATCATTATTTTTCAGCCCCAAAGAAACACAGCACAATACTTTCAGGGACTCATTCAGAGTTACACCAAAACTATTAGTCAGTAGTGTGAAGTAAGTACAATGCCATTACTGTATACTTTGATATAACTTTTTTCACTCTGTTATTTACTAATTTACTAATGAAATTACTACTACAATTTTATACTGTTTTCTGATCTATGTTATCTATAAAAAAAAATTTCCTCATCAAAAATACTCTGTTCCACCTTGTGAGGTCATGTGGTAAAACAGGAAGTGCTCCACTGTGTTTTTAAGTGGCATATATCTTCACTAGAATCATTTGGATCTGGATTTGGATTTCAGTCCTGCAATTGCCTAGCCTGATTCATCAGCCAGTTTCACTTCACAGAAACCGTCTGACCTCACAGCATTAGGATTCGTTTGCTCAACAGTAGGCGGGTAAATTTTTTATTTAACCAATCGCTGCTATTTGGTCATGATGTATGTAATGCGCTAACAGGTGTATTAAGCTTTTCCCAAATCCCATAAGAAGAAGGGCAATAACGTCTTTCCTCTTGATAAAATTCACCAAACATTCTCTTTGTTTCGGCTTTAAATTCTTGCTCTCAGGAATCGTTGCCAACACAGAATGTATGGCTCTTCAATGTTTGGCTGGTGCCTGAACTCACACTTCCGGGCTTTTTGCAAACAGTCTAGTGTATTTTGATTCCTGACCTAGTTGTTGGAGAGAAATTAAATTGAGTGTAGGCACTAGTAGGCGCCAGCCTGACTAGGAATTGCCAGTCTCAACTGAACAAAAGGTAAATGTAGCTGCTAACTTGAAAACTACCGCCTCATGACATCACAGAGTCGAACTGAGAATTTTAAGCTTTGAAGATGTAGATAGACTAATAATATTGATTTACTCAACAAAACACAACGCCAGGTCTGTTTTTGAGGAGGTAACAACATTCTAACATTTCTTAAATCTCACAAGAGTCCATTTTGATTAGTGTAGTGTAGTAAATAAAACACTACTGCATATCTTGAAATACTGTATTATGCAATTTGCCAGTCATACGACTAACAATATCGTTGTCTTTCCAATAGAGCATTTGCAGAATAAGGAATAGATTGTGGGTATGTATATTATTAGTTATTTCTCCCATAAATGTTGTAAGCATCAAATAATAAAAGTTTTCTTGGCTGTATGTTAAAATTTTCTGTAGTAAAAAATGAATATAATTTGTATATACTGCATTTATAAGAATGTGTTTCAATTTATCAATTAAAGTGTGTGTAGTAAAAACAGCATGTGTGATGAATTAAACTTTGATATATTGTGTCTTAGTATGCGTTATTGGTTATTATGGGTCATTATGTAATCCAACACTACAAAAAATATTTTGCCCAGTTAAAATGACTTGAAATATGATTATGGTTATATTGTTTCGAGTACATTTGACGATGAGTACATGATAAGTAAAATTATCGACTAATGGAACAAGTTTTTTTGTACTTGAAATAGGGAAATACACTTAGTTACAGTGAAGATAAGAAAACAACTTTTTATATAAACTAAATCGAATGTTGTTTGAATTAAGAATAAAAACGGTACACAGAGTGGAGTGGAGTTCATTAATTATTGTAATACTGCACATATCCTTTAACTGTGTGCAAAAATCTATCAAGTTGATCAAAAGTATAGCCATACAGTGAATCAGTGTATCAATATTTTAGTGAATGAGAGCAGTGTCATGGACTTATATCTGAGTCACTGTGGGTGACTCCTCCCTGTTACCTTTCTTTTTCTGGTTCACCTGGATTCAAATTCTGGTGCGTGGTGCACATTTATCGTGACCCACAGGTGGCAAATTATTCTTTCAAATGACTGCGATGCAAAAGTTCCTATTTGAAGGTGGAAGTAAAAATTCACCACAAACAAATTAAAGTGGTTTGATATTAAAGCAAATATTCTACCACATCAACTCAGGGGACCAGCCAGAATGCAAAACATGCATTCCTAAATTTCCACACCAACCAGGTGTATTATCAGGGCTGCAGGGAAAGCCAATAAAACAAATAACTTCTATCGTGTTTTGAGTTTATCATCTGAAAGGAACAAAGGATAATTGTTAACATTAGCACCACCATCACAGATCCTTATTAAATACATGATATCACCTTTCATGTTATTATTTTATATGGATCCAGTATAGATTTTAAGATGATATTTTTTAAAAATATATTTTTGTTTAAAGGAACTAAATGTAAGAAATTTCCTAAACTACGTATGCCCCAGATATGAGGTAAACATGTTCAAATGAAATATAGATTTTACTTGAAATGCTGATTTATTCTTAGTCTCAAAAAGATTAGACATGATGTCTCAACCCAGCATCTGCATCCAAGCATTGATCAGCGCTTGTCTGCAGCTCAGTCATTGAAGTCTGGAGGTTCTGAGCTTTCACATGAGACCTGTTCATATTGTGATGTGATACATATGTGTCCTCCCTCTGCAGGTTTAGACACTGGCAGACCAGGTTCAGTTGTGATTGTAACTTTCCTAAAACAGGAAAAGTGCAGTCCAAAACAGAAAGATAACAAAAATCAGGATCAACATTTAATTTTGTGACTGTGTGTGTGTGTGTGTGTGTGTGTGTGTGTGTGTGTGTGTGTGTGTGTGTGTGTGTGTGTGTGTGTGTGTGTGTGTGTGTGTGTGTGTGTGTGTGTGTGTGTGTGTGTGTGTGTGTGCGTGTATGTGCTTATGTATGTGTGCGCTTGTGTGTGTGAATACACAAACCTTTAGTGTCTGTCAGTTTTGAGTTTTGCTTTGTTTGGTTTCTAAGCTGTTTAAAGAAGCTGCTGGATTTGCATGGCTGCCTCAACAGATGAATTTGTCAAAGTGAGCTCAGACCTTATACTTTTGCATACTGATTTGTAAATTGTTAAAATACACCACCAGATGTAGATAAACAGACTAGAGTTAGCTTGGGTCACTGCCATTCGCACAAAACTATGTGCAGAAATGACCTCTCTCATAGCTGCTCTGTTTCTAATGGATCACATTGTATCTGCAGTCTCTCAATGCACTGTACCTGACTCTGAGTTTAGTCTGGCTGGAGATTTTTTAATTGGAGGACTTTTTGATGTTCATGATGTGACTGAGGAGGTTTCTCATCTTTTGCCTGATGCCATCGACTGCTCAAAGTGAGTCTGATGGTTTTTTTCACCATAACATTTAAATACTCACAAAATATACTTCACTTGTCATTTAGGATCCAGAATGCTGTGTTAGATAAGATGTGAATTTCGTATTAAGTATTTATGATATTTAGATATTTAGATATTTTTTGAGCAACATGAGCAAGAGCAAGATTTAAGAAACAAAAGTCTAAACCAAGAATCAAATTTCTATAGATAGACAGTGGATCATACATTCAGCTCTTATTGTTGTATGTTGCTGCAAATGTCAGAATGACCCATATAAAAATTAACTGCTGTTTGGTTGTTATTAATTGTGAATAAATGTGATTTGTGTTCTCACTTTGATCATAACAGTGAAATTGAATATTGTGACATCTGTAATACACAGGTTACATAATAGCTATATGTTTCTTCAATATATATATGTCCAAATCCTCACTTTAGATTCCTGTGTCATTTGCAGACAGCCATTCAGTTTGTCCAACTACCGGAGGTTTCAGGTCATGAGATTTTGTATGGAGCAGATCAATAACTCCACACAGATCCTCCCTGGGGTCACTCTGGGATATGAGATCTTCGACCACTGCTCAGACACCAGTGTTTTCCCCGGGATCTTTGACTTTATGTCAGTGCATGAGTCAGTGCAACCCTGGCCAGGGCCTCAGGGGCTAAATGTGCCTAAAGTCCTATCTGTGGTGGGAACCTTCACCAGCACCAAGACCCGCACTATTGCACCGCTCCTCACCATGGACTTTATTCCTATGGTGAGATTTTAATCAGATGTACAATACATAATCTACACAGAAAGACACAAGGATGAAAATGGTAACTGTTTAATTAAAAGTCCACTATGCAACTTTTCTGGAGGACAGTGAGCCACCTTCCTGTCTGCATGCCTGTCTGCATGTAAATGTCATAGCTTTGCCTGGAATGATTCATAGTAGGGCATTAAACTTATCTATCTCTATGGAGACAAGTAGGTGATGCCAGCAGATAGGTCAGATATGCTGAGAGACAACTACCGCTGACAATACAAAAGCATGTTTTTCAATATATTTTTTTATCAATAAAAACAACGGTAAAGAAAAATACTTCTACCAAAGAAATTAAATAGTGGGGCTTTAAAAAAGATTGAGAGCCAGAGTATAGTTCAAAATCTCCAGCAGGTCTCTTGTGCTATTGTCATACTTAATGTACATTTCCTGCAAATACATTGCATAACCTTACTAACATAACCATAACATGATTTACTTCCTATCAGGTCAATTATGGCTCCTCAAGTTCAGCATTCTCGGAAAAAGCTAAATATCCCACACTCCTGCGCACAGTGCTTCCAAATCAGTGGATGGTGGAAGTAATCGTCACCGTCCTACTTCACTTCAGATGGCACTGGGTGGCTTTCCTCAACGATAATGGAGACTACGGCACAGATGGCGTTGATTTATTTGGGAAAGCAATTAAAGACACTGAGATTTGCCTGGCTTACAACAAAGAAGTAAACAGTCTGACCAACCATTCTGAAATATTCCAGCAGATAGAGACCCAGAAGATTAACGTGATTATAGTTTTTACAGAAGAACGAATTGCTACAATGCTCATCAGGGCAGCCTTAAATCTCAAAGTTAATAACAAGGTGTGGTTAGCTACAGACGCATGGGCGTTCAATAGGGGGCTTATGGAAACACCAAACATAGACTCTATAGGAACTGTGATTGGGATAGCTGAGCCAGAGACAAAAATACCAGGATTTTACAATTTTATTTCCTCTTTAAAACATGGCCATGCACAGTGTGAAGTGGGTGAAAAGCGAGTTTGTAACCAGGTGTGTGACTGTAATGAGCTGAGACCAGAGGACATCTTTGAAGCAGATCCATCCTACTCCTTCCCTGTATATGCATCCGTGCATGTGATCGCCCACGCCTTACACAACCTGTTGCAGTGTGGGAGGGGCCAGTGTAACACCAGTATGACCATTTACCCATATATGGTGAGTATATAGCCAGCAAGAATATTTCAACTTGGAGACTCAGACACAAAGAGAAAGTATTAGTGGTTTTACTGAATGAGTTAGCTTTACCACAGCAGAAGATATTGTGATCAAGGGCGTGGATTGATTAGATGATGTTTAGGAGATGTTTTCCCCATGAGGCCTGGACCTTGGAGGTGGTAGAGTTAAGGATGGGGAGAATGAAGGGGACGATGAGAGCATGAGAAGCCGAGGGGTGCAAGGGAGGAGGAGAGGCGTGCATCTGCAATGGGGTTTAAATTGGGCAGACTGGGTCTGGGTCTGGGCCTGATTGGAGCTGACTAAATTTATGCTAGTTCCATATCTACATTGAGTATTAATACTTAAACTTAAATGTATCTCTCTCCAGGGAGATAAGAAGGTGACACTTTCAAATCAATTTACAGAAGATCCCATAATAGGAATGTATGTTTAAGCAATAGAAAAACCGGAAATTCAATTAATATAGATCAGTTTAATGTCATACTATGGAACATTCCATGCACAGCAACAACCGGTGGCAGACTCCCCAGAAAAGTTACACAGTGTCTTTAAGAAAACTGATTAAAAAACAAACTAGCCTAAGACCAATCAAGAGTACTTTAAGTAGATAAACCTCACATTTATTTAGATAGTTGGGGGAAATTGTGCCCATGAGGAGAACATGCAAGCTTCAAAGGGAATATCAGTTCAGAAATGTTTAAACTTAAAATAAATTCTTCTTTACACAATACTGTTGCTCTTTCTTCAGGTTCTGAAAGAGATGCAGAAGTCCAACTTTACTTTGATGGACCACAACATTCAGTTTAATGAGAATGGAGACCCAAAGTTTGGTTACTACTCTATTGTTTTCTGGGACAACACAAAGGCAGAAGAAGTCGGCTATTACAAAATCTACCCATCTGTTGATTTTTACATCAACAGCTCAAAGATTCAGTGGTACACGGATAAACAGGTAAGTGATCTCAGGTGAAATGGAGAGAGTGAGGAGGGACTTTCAGAAAATGTTTGGATCAAGGAAATCATGGAGGACATGCTGCTCCTTGATACCGTTTCATTGCAAACTTATTAGAAGAAAGATTTCAGTTAATCTCCAGACATTATTACTCCAGGAAGTCAAAAGGAAAAAAAAAAAGGGCTTGCTTCAAACTGATGCCCAGAATTATTTTTTGTAGGTTGTATCAAAAATAGTATGTCCAATAGTGTGAAAAGAACATAATTTTGTTACTTAAGTAAATTTATTCATGTATTACTTTTATTTACTTTTTTATATATACAACAGTATCTGTACTTTTACTTAAGTAAAAATATAAATGTAACCATTTGAAAATGCACTTAAAGGGTAAAAAGTAAAAGCATTTTTTGCAGAGTTTGAGATCGAATAAAGCTTAAAATTTTGATACAGATTTTTGATGAATTTTGTTCAACATAAAACAGTTGATTTTTTTTTTTCCACATGAATAAAAATACTTTTATTTTTATGTCCTGTTCAAAAATGCAGTGGAGTAGAAAGTACTGATATCTGGTCTCAAATGTAGTGAAGTAAAACAATGTATCCACATGAAAATGTACTTAAATACAGTACAGATACTTCATTTTTTTGTTAGTTAGTTAGTTAGTTAGTTTGTTTGTTTGTTAGTTTGTTTGTTTGTTTGTTTGTTTGTTTACTGAAGTACAGTAGGCTACTTTACTTTTACTTTGTTACATTTCAACACTGATTGTGTAAATTTGCAAAGACCATAGGGAAAAGTCCAAATCATAAGAATGAACAATTGGACCAGTGACCCTGACAATGATATTTCTGTGCAGGTGCCATCTTCACTGTGCTCCTCGGAGTGCCCTGCAGGCCACGCAAGGCAACAGTTTGGGCTCCATACATGTTGCTTTAACTGTGTGTCTTGTCCTAATGGAACCTACATCAACAGCACAGGTGAAACATATCAGCAGCACTAAGAAATACAGTTAGTTACATACATTTTTATTACAAAATGGCAATTGGAAAGAATAAATACATAAAAAAAAGTCTTAGATGAAGTTAGATGCATGATTAAGCCATGTGAAATATATATGAAAATAACAATGGAATAGTTGTGAAAGATCATTACATTTTTGACTTGAAAAAAACAAGTCATAATTCAAATCTTATGATCACAATGCATTTTCCTGATTAATTATTCATTTAAAATCATTTGTCTTCAGTGGACCCCTACACTTGTGTCTCCTGTCCCGCAACAGAATGGTCCACATCAGCGAGCATCTCCTGTCTCCCCAGATTGGTTGAGTTTGTCTCATTTGAAGATGCTGTTGCCATATTGATCATGTTTGGGACAGTGTTTTTTGTGGTCCTGTCTCTCCTGACCGCTGTGCTCTTTGGCCTGAACTACAACACTCCAGTGGTGAGATCTGCTGGTGGTCCCATGTGTTTCCTGATTCTAGGCTGCCTCAGTCTCTGCAGCATCAGTGTCTTTTTCTACTTTGGCAAACCAAAAGAATCTTATTGTATTATGAGACTTTTACCATTTGTTTTGTTCTACACAGTGTGCTTGGCTTGCTTTGTCGTGCGCTCCTTTCAGATAGTCAGCATCTTTAAAATAGCTGCTACATATCCATCAATACAGAGGTGGTGGATGAAATATCATGGACAGTGGTTGGTGATCGCACTTTCTTTTATACTACAACTGCTGTTACTTCTGATTACGTACACAACTGCATCTCCAAAACTTTATAATGAAACTGTGTGGTACCCCAACCAGATTGTTCTTGGTTGTGAGACTAGTTTAACAGCTTTTGGTGGTTCAATGACTCTATTTGTTATCCTGTGCTTCCTCTGTTTTGTCTTCTCATACATGGCAAAAGAACTGCCAAAGAACTACAATGAAGCCAAAGCTATCACATTTTGTCTTCTTCTGCTGGCACTGACCTGGATCATCTTCGCCACTGTCTTCATTCTCTACCGAGGCAAACACCTGCAGTCACTGAATGCTCTAGCTGTGCTCTCCAGTCTATATTCTTTCCTTTTATGGTATTTTCTTCCAAAATGTTGCATTATACTTTTCCAACCTGAGAAAAACACACAGCAGTACTTCCAGGGTTTAATACAGAGTTACACAAAAACGATAAGCCAATAACAGCAGCAATTTTAAGGCAATGAAGAGGATAGAGAGGGACTTCTGCTCTCAAAACTACCTTTAACATATCAAAGAAACAGGATAAATTTGTGTTTTTGTTACCTTACTAATGTCTATTGCTAATTTTAGTCTGCTCCACTTGTTACCCAACTATATGCTGATAGAGCCAGGTCACGCCTGTCCGCCACAGGGCAGCCACGACTACAATAGTTTCCCTTCACCAATTATGGACACTGAATGAAGAGAATGAAGAAAGAAGACGAGTTATTTATACATTACTCAGAAATCAAAAAGCATTTCAGTGGATTTTCTGTCTGACAATGGGGTTTGTATTGTATTCTGCATTAAAGTTAAAAGTAAATTGTGTTTGAAACTCTAACTTCTTTTTAGTCATTATTCATGTAGCCGATGTCAAATTGTTGCATAATGTGCGGAGTCTCCTCAAATTCTTTTGCAATTACGCGTTGTCATGGCTTTTGTGTGGGGGGCGCGTGCTTTACGCATAAACTCCAGTGACCTGACTCCACATGTGCGTGGATGGATGCTCTGTCCGTTGCTTTGATTCCAGTGAGATGTAAAGTGCCATCACTTGACTGTGACAGGTGCCCCTCCGCCGCCAGGCCACGCAGCGCGCGCACTAGTTTCCTCCATTTGAAAGTCAAAGTTTCACGCTCTGACTCTGGTGCCCCGCGAAGTCAAACGGAAAGGACCTAGGAGAAAATATACCGCAGGGGGTATGTGGCCATTCTGCAGCTTCAATTGCCATTTTGTTGTGGCTTTTGAGTTTCCTGGCGGGTAGAACAAGGGGATGGACCGTGAAACTAGGAACGAATTGAAAAATAGAGCCACTTAACGTGGCATATGGTGCTTCTGAGAGCGCAGCGCTGACACCAACAAATTGACGATTTCATACTAATTTTACAGTAACATTCGACAGCCACACACGAAGTAAAAAGTGTTAAAAATACTGTCACCAATACTATGATATCGGATAGCTTATAAATAAACCTACGATCAAATCAAATGTATGAATTTAAGAACTTAATTACTCCATTTAACTTGTGTAAAAAATATAAATTAGACATAGGCGCTGAAAAGTTTTGAAACATTTGCTGACACGTCACATATGAAGCGAGGAAATTGGAGGAACGCCCCGTGGCTTTTCAGCTGCGGCTTTCAATTTTCCACGTCGGTCAGATAAATGGTTAAAGCCTGAGAAACGGCGAAGGCGACTGGTCCTTCTTTGGGGCGCTGGTGTGGCAAACACAAAACGGTCTTTAGGTGTGTTTGGTGGCCATATGGACCTCTTGAAGTGCCCTTAAAATGGCCAGTTCAGGCCTGGGATAAACGTTAATCCACGATGGCAAGGTTTACTCAACTCATGTATGAATAACATGCATTTGAAGGGGGGATAAACTAACTCAGAGTTTGATGATTAACGCAAAAGAGACTCAAACTGACTGTATCCAGTCGTGTTTAAGTAGCTTTTAATGTATGTTCATCTGCGTGCTGTCACCTCAGACGCCCCCTTTTTAGCCAAGACAATAAATAAAGTTAATCTTTAGGATTCTCTGCGTATACGATTTCAATATTCAGTGTGACGTTGTGCGTAAACCCATTAAATCCAGCTGCATTATACTTGCTCATAAATCTATCACAGCGAGATGGATCGGTTTTAACTCAGGGCGACGTCAGATGTCCAGTAGAACAGAAGAGAAATATAGTCAAATGGACAAAAGGGGAAGGTTACGTTAGTAGAAGTGTAGCCTAAAACTAAATGTAAGTAGTTGTGTATTGGCGTTACTGCGATATTAATCCACTCTTTAATGTTTAGAATTAGCGCCTCACTTGATGCGAAATGTTTACGCACAGTGCCTTAAAGACCTGCGACTAATTCTCATTTAAATCCACTTCAGAGTAAATGGCAGATGTTTTGCAATTCAAGGCGCATCAATGGCCGCGCGCTTTAGTCTTTAACAAAGCGCGCTCCCTTTTGTTGGCCGCTTCTGTCTTTCAGTTCTTCGGTGGACAAAGGCTTCATCCTTCAGCGAGTTATAAAGTTACTTTCCAGCCAGTTCATTTGGCCCTTGAGAAAAGCCTAAGCGATGTTAATGTGCACCTCTACTCCTTTGAGGCGCTAACCCTGGTGGACATAACCAAACAGAGCCCATTGTGTGCGCAAACCAAAGTGAGAAGTCTTTTAACAACCCCTGCACAGTCTATAGAAATTCATGACACGATTTCTATTTGATGTTTGGTCAACGGGACCGTCGCGTGGCATTTCACAGGAGTCCAATGTTCAATATTTGTAATATTATTTTCCAGTGCACCTGCTCCTGTACCTGCCTCTTTTACAGCGGCCTTGTTGCGCACAATAAGGTTTTGGTCACACCACGTTCTGCCCCAGAGGCGGGTGAATAGAAGCGTTACATCGATTTGCTTCGCTCAAGAAGCCACCATCCAGACCCCGACGCATATTTTAGCATCCCCTCTCTCACTCGGAACACTCAAGATATTTACTGACACAAAAGTAAGTAAACACATTCTAGTTTCACTGAAGGCATGAATGTGAATGTACATTCACAGCACTGAATGGAACTAAGGAACAGTTTTGTTATATTGTAAATCTACATGTCTTATTAGATTGCAATAGGCTAAGCCTACAATGTGTCAAGAAATGTATAGAAATGTGTGTCAATACATTTGGGGGGGGGGGGGGGGGGGGATGCACATCTGCCAATAACATAACTCTTAAAAACGTGCATGAAAGAACATTTTACAATTATTCATAGAAACAACATGTGCGTGTCATTTTGGCGCAGAATAAGTGAATATCTGAATATAAATCACTTAGTTTCAGACAGTGCGTTATTCGTTAACAGCTTGTTTTAGCACCCTAGTTCATGACGGTGCAGTAAAAGTTGTAGACTCGTCGTGGTTCTCCTGAAATAGCCCTAACCATTGGTTTGCAAATGCCCCGTTTGCTGCTTCAGGTGAAGTCGTTTATTGCCGTAATTGAATAATTGTTACACTAATTGGTGTTAACAAGTGCAGCAATCATCTAATTATTACTGTGGCTTTGTGCGCGCGCACATGCATCACAAAGGTGCAGCAGGTTAATGAATGACCAGAGGTTTTCTGGTGAAAGTGACGTGGAACTCGGCTCTTTTTAAAAACATACCCTTAACTTGTCATTTAATGGCACAGTCCCACTGGGAGACATGGATCTCAGTGCGCTTTTCTTATTCAGTTCACTTTGAAGAAAAAGTAAAAGTGAAAGAAGCGCTGTCAGGGCCATCCTGTTGAGGTCGTTTCATCATAAAACCATGCAGTCATTTAAATTAAAGTGTCTAATTGGAATTATACCGAATAATCAGCGCAACATTTTCTGTGTGAAGCGACATGATGCTCTGACTCTGGGCTCAAATCATGGCTCCACGGTGTCAAGCGTGAAAAGGCGCACAAAGGAAGAGCGCGCTTACATCTCAGCGCCGCGGGCACATTTCAGACCGATTAATCGCTCCTGAATGAGACGGCATCAAATTGTGATGAACGATTTGTCGCTACATTTTACGGATTTAGTAACAGCACGGACTCGTTAGTGATGACGGGAGCTGTACATCAAGTCAGTCACAGTTTTCACCAAATGTAAGTTACGGAAGTACAGACAGAGGCCGTTTTAAAATGATAAAAATAAAACATCAGTTCAGAGATTGGCATATAGTACGTGTAAAAGTGAACAAACGATAGCATGAATAAGTTATTTAATCTTATAATGATTTCATAGCACATGATTATGTTATGTGCGTAAAGATGAAATAAAATGGAAAATCGAAAAGAAAGAAAAAAATGGGTCATATTTGGCAAAAATATTAAAACATAAATATCACAGTGAAATGCCACTATATGTTTTGGAAATTACTGAAATAATTAAGATCCATAATAAAATGATTTATTTGACAAACATCAAGATATTGGTCTATATTAGTGAACATTGACGGGCACACGTCCGCGGTCACAAAACTCCCGAAAAGAAAAGATCAATGGCCTCCAGCTTTACAGTGGCCTCTTTTCAACCCCATGACGCTCTGGACTCGTTTTAGCACTGCTTTGTGTTGGGCCCCTAAAAGAGGAGATAAGACTACACTGTAGGGGAATTTACTGCCGAGTACCACCGCTGTTTTAACAGTCATCAGTGAAAAGTGTGTCTCAGTCTCAGCCACTTACAATGAATGAAAATATGAGCACATGATAAGATGCTCAGTATGTATATCACTAGGCTAAATATGATTGAAAAATAAAACAATAATTGATCAGATTTATATCGCACTTTTTGGACACAGGAGGCCATCAAATGTGAAAACTGTATTTTTCCTATTGTCACCTTTAATGTGAAGCTGAATCTTGGAAAGTGAATTCAAATACTACAGGCTAATTTATTGTTAAATTGTCATTTGTGCAGTTGGGTATAAAACAATGCACCATTATAAACAGTTGACATAACATTTAGGTTTCTTTTCAGATAATTATAAACTTTTCACCACAGCACTAAACATATGCATTCACTGCTGAACATGTGAGCAGTCAGAGGATGTGCAGAGGCAGCACCAGCCCACAGTCTCACATTGTTCAGAACTTTCCCAGCCAGGGCTCTTTTCAGGGACAACTGTGGAGAATCAGGAGGCGAAGGTGCAGGACAGAGGGGCGGCCCGCGATTCTCCTCGGTGCCTCTCTGCAACCCACCAAAACAAAACCTCAGCCTCACAAAAGGCCAATTGCAAACAGTTTTTCAAAACTCTTGTGCCTTTATTTCTTACATGTTTAAAAAAAAAAGGTGGTGAATAAAAGATCAGAGTCAAGTTTGGCCTCAGATTGTTGGACATTTTCTTCAGGTGGTCAGTGCCATTTTACTCCACCACCAGAAAATCTGAATGTTGTGGTACAAGAGAGAGGATTTGCACGGTGCTGCCTTCGACCTGATAGCGTGAAACTGACCGATAAAAGCACCAGCCCTCACCAGCCTCAACTCATCCCAAACCTCCAAAGAAGGTCTACAAGAATCATAATCATTATCAGTAACCAGCTAGATGTGTTATATTTGACTTGGTCAGTCATATTAAGGATGCCCTATATATAATAAAAAATAATTTAATGCAAGCACATGGTCATCTCCTCACTTCATCCAGCATTGTACTCACATTTAACAATACATTTGGTTCACAAATGTTTTGAATCACTTACAGTAAATATTACGGGGGCTTGAAAACTTTTTCACACTTTGGGAATGATCTACAAATATTTGAAAACAAGAAATTCTGGAGCAAACACTGCCTTGCCTGGAAATCCAGAAGGATATTTCTCTGTATTTGTTATACAGATCCATATCAGCTGCTGGATGAGTCTGGATTTTTCCAGGTAACCACCCATAAGCTGCAGCTTCCAAAACAGTTTGGATTTTTTTTCTATCAAATGTTTACATTATAATATAGTCTTTCTTTCTTGTTTTATCATGCAAGCCATTAATCAACAATTTATCAAGTCCTCTTTGTCCTTTTCTCACACAGAAACTACAAAGTTAACTACTTATTAGAAGGAAGGCGCACAGCCTGTATATTATGTTATAGTTGTCTTGCCTGTGACGTGTCATTTTGGGTAAGGGGCCGTGGGGGTCGGGCAAAGCGTGGCCCATTCAGATGTTAAATAGGTGATCCTATATAAATTCACTCGCGGTCTGCTGCTTCATTCCGTGCGTCAGAGGACCCTAATAAACTAAAGGATTGTAACAGAATGGTGGCCACAACAGACTGCGACAGGCCCAGAGCCATGCCTCGCACAAATAAGGTTTGTGAACTGCAGTTTCACTTTTAACTTTTCGTGAACTCCACTTTAGTTTTAAATAATAATCGCGTTTCTTCATTCCCACAGGTGTCTAAACCATTAATGGAAAAGAAACGACGTGCTCGTATCAACCAGTCTCTGGATCAGTTGAAGTCTCTGCTGGAGAGCCACTACAGCAGCACTGTAAGTAAAGGACCTGTGAAACTCCGTGTTTTATAGTTATTATAGTTTTACGAACTTAACAGGAAGTTTTAATCATATTTCAGATTCGTAAGCGCAAATTGGAAAAAGCAGATATTTTGGAGTTAACAGTGAGACATCTGAAGCATCTACAAAAGAGGCTCAAATGTAAGTTGGTGTTTTTATATTTAGTTTTATACACAATAAATGTTATGCAAAAATTCAATGTGCAGTTATTTACCTTACTTTCTTTTTATCCAGTTTCCAACATTGCACCCGAGACTGAGTACCAAACCGGCTTCCGTAGCTGCCTGTCGAGCATCAACCACTACCTTCTGACAACCGACCACCTCAGCGGCTGTGACCGGTGGAAACTCTCCCAGCTCACCTCTCGTCTTGGCGCGCGCAGGCCAGAGGAAGGCAGCAGCACCATGGACAGCGGCAGCCACGCGCACATCACGAGGAGAAAGGTCCCGTCACCCAAATCTAGATCTGAGGAGTCCAGCACAGTCACGTGTAAAGCCCACAGCACTGCTTCAGGTCTCACCAGAAATAACGGAGTCCTTTGTTCTCCACCAACGCACAAGAACACAAACAGTTCCAAAATTCACTGCGAGGCTTTGAACGACCAGCTCAGTGTATGGAGGCCGTGGTAGTTCAGTTTTAGACAACTTATTATTAGGCTACTTGTATTTTAATTGCACTACATTATAGTTTTAAGTTTGTTTATACTGTTGTTGTTGTTGTTGTTGTTGTTGTTATTGTTGTTGTAAGTGAAATGTATATTTTTGATAATGAAATAAATAAAAATCCAACCGCTCTATTTATTTGTCCGTAGTTGTGATTACAAAAGCTAGCCCAAAGTTATTATAGGCCATAGAGTTGTCTATGAAATAAGGTTTATAATGGATAATCGCCTGACTGGACACACCATATAAAGACAGAATATTGCATAAAACCAAGGCCTCATGGCTGGCCAAATCTTTATCTCTCACAGTGCTCGGCTATAAAAGTGTCGTATTTACGACCAGTAGAAAGTCTATATACTGTGTGTGTGTATATCTTCTACTGTGTTTCATTTTTATCCTTTAAATTGCACTTGCACAGAAAACATTAGTGTGCGTTGCTCTTTCATTTGACTCTGCGTTGTGATCAACTGTTGCAAACAGTATTGTGGGAGATGGCTTATTACCTTGACAAGGCCTTCCTTTTACACTTGCGTAATCAAGTATAAGATCTCCAGTTATACAACAAGAAAGTTCTACAGTATTTACAGGAAACAAGTATGTGCAATGTGTACATTTTATGCAAATTGAACATAACAAAGAGCATTTCTTTTCTTTCTACATCCTTCCGCTGTGTTGGGGTTTCACGCTTAATTGCCGGAACAGAGGCAGGAAATCAGAAACTTGTCAGACAGCAGAGCAATGATATGCAGTTAATTGCACCCAGCGCCGCGTGACGTCGTGCGCAATCCAACCAAGACGGAACGGAGCACCAAAACATAAGGAATGGAGAAAAAAAGGGGGATTTTATTTTAAGACGGCAGCAAACGTGATGTGTTATAATATATATAGTGTGTTATAATTACTGTAGAATATTATTATGCTATATTATGCTAAGCTGTAATGCTTATTTTATTGTCATGTAGCTAAAAGACTTGAAGGGCAACTATTTTGGTGATATTGTAGGGAACCTCATCTTCCACCTTCTACCACATGTTAGTGCTTTGTTCTGGTGGTCGCAGGTGACTGTCGGTTTGTCCATAACCTTGTCATAAAACCTGTCTCTGTTGCAGACACTGCGGGCTGGTTGGATGGCACCGTGGAGCGAGGAGAATCGCTGAAACGCCCACTTTCTTTCACTTTTTGAAGGGGCTTTTTCCGGAGGATCGACGCACTGTGAGGCCCTGCTTACTTCTTTTAGTGGAATAAAGTCAAGGCTCCCATCTAC
Source organism: Boleophthalmus pectinirostris (assembly GCF_026225935.1). Classification (NCBI taxonomy): domain Eukaryota; kingdom Metazoa; phylum Chordata; class Actinopteri; order Gobiiformes; family Gobiidae; genus Boleophthalmus; species Boleophthalmus pectinirostris. Next base: position 21,546,406 of record NW_026571515.1, read on the forward strand.
AGATCTCCTAAAAGCAGCAGACACAAAAACCTTTGCCTTATATACGCTGAACAGCCTTGCATTTTAAAAATGCCCATTAACTCAAGCGTATTGTTTAATTAAGATGAGGGAGATTTGTATAGTTGTGGGAGTCCAGTCCAAGAGGCACAGTGATTAAGTATAACATTGCAACATCTCTGCTGCTCAGACAGGCGCGTTAATGGCAGGATTCACTCAGATATATAACATACAGATGTTTACATGTGTCAGCTTATATATAACATACAATACGCACAGTGAGTTACATCATGTAGGAATAATAACAGCTATGCAGTGATGTGCAGGCGGGCGTAACTAAATATGACTTTTTTCAGGTTTTACATATTAGATCTAGACCTACAGGCTACTATCCTTATTAATCTCAAGTAGGCCTAATGTGAATTTTTTTTCATTCGTATTAGAATTGGCCTCTAGGCACATATGAGATGGAAAACTTGAGTGCCTGTGATGTACTGCCATCTTTCGGTGAAAAGAGGTATCGCAGCGTGTGCCACTACAGAAACCAACAGGTGTGTAGGCCCAGTTAAGCACAATACCGCATCAATTAGCAAAACTAAGACACACAAAGTATGTAGAACACACGCTCAAACGCCTACACACAGGACAATAGCCAAAGTCTTTTATGGGCTTTAAAAGGAGAACACTCATCTTATGCCATTATCATCCACAAGATGGCAACATAATTCATGTGGACTGGAGCTCTTGTCTGTGTCTGAGCCTGCCCAGACGAGGTACATCACTATTTTTGAGAGAAAATGGAAAAAAAAAAGAAAAAAAGATGGCGGTACAGTGATAATTTTCAGTTTCTATAAACTATTAGTTAGACAGGTTTAAATTTACACGTTTACACACTCGCAATGGCAAGAAACCGAAGAAAATCTATGACGAAACAACTTAAGTTACTGACTCGAACAAGTCATTGTCATAGTCCTACCTTCCCATGGCTCTCAGTAGATTGGCATTGCCAAATCACATGATTTGACTGTGACGAGTTTTAAGGGGTTTCTTTGTATAGGGTGACAACATAATGCAGTACGAGTGAAGAGTAACAGCGCCACCTGTCCAACTTAAGCCAGCCTATAAAATCATACAAGAAATAACAAATTAAATCCAGGACATTTTTTGTTCATTATTTTATTTTTATTTATTTTTTTGGTTAATTCTTTTTAGACACTTCTGCTCTATATTTTGGTCTTTGGTATATGCATTTGCAAGAAAACAGCACAAAATGACACAAACACATAACACAACATTTTGTCTTTTTATGATAAGAAGTGGCATTTAAAGGGTTTTAAAACACAAAAAATATTAAAATAGTTATGAGCCCAAAAAAGATTAAATAAAATAATGAAGAAAAAAAAAAAAAAAACATTTCCTGGATGATAAATGATAAAAGATACTAATGTGAGAATTTGACAGTGCACAGTGCACTGATAGTGTCACGTGGTTGACGAGCAGCAAGTTTAAGCAACCTCTTAAAAGCCACATCCTCACCAAATGAACCTGCACAGAGTTACTATATCTAGGACATACAGTAATTCACCCATATGAGGTCAGAAACATGCATACATTACATTTGACAAATATTATAGAAATATTGTTATAGAAAACAGACACGGACAGATGACAGATCAAGTTAGTATGAATAAATATCTTGCATTAGTAAACCATGTCTTTTCTAAGTGGTTTGGTTAATCCTCTAACACTCACACTCAAATGTTGACACTTTTCACTGAACACTTTTTAATGTTGAGTTCTGAATAGGAAGTATGCAACACTTGAATCACAGGCTTTAGTCATGCTTCATCCATCTGTCATCCTGAACACCGAATTAATGCAGCAGGCTTCTCACCGAAGGTCCATAGAGATTATCGAACCGTAATCAGACCCTGCTAAATCCGGGACCCATAATCCCAACTGTGAATCTCAGAGAGAATCTATCTATCTATGCATCTTTTTTTCTACTGTATCTTTCTTTATTTCTTTTTTCATTTATTTATTTGTTCGTGTATTTATTTATTACATGTGTATTTATTTATTTGTTTGTTTGTTTGCCATGCCACATGCCATATTTGAATGAGTATTGCTTCTTTGTGTGTGTGCCCAGAGTCACCCTGAAAGCATCGTTCTGTGAAGGCCTGAGCATTTGTTTAGCTCACGATGTCAGAATGATGAATTGAGAGCTGGAGTGTTTGTGAGTTTTTGAGCATGAGCTGAAAGAGCTGCTAACTCTCTCCAACAATGCAGAACACTGAGACAAAAACCACGCACAGTGTCACCCACAACAACTGCTCAAACGGATGCGCCTCTCACTTGGACCTCGGATGAGATTTCAGAAATGTAACAGATTTTTGACTAACATCTCATACAGACAATCAAAATGCCTTTCTACAGTTTTAAAGGTGCATTGCGCAACTTTTCTGGCGGAGGGTCAGTCACCGGCTTGTCTCCATTTGTCTAGAATGTTCCACAGTAGAGATTAAACTATCTCTCAAGGGAGACAACTATAGGCTTCATTATAGGTCAGATCTGCAGAGAGACAAACCTGTTCACCAAGAAAATTATTGTATTTTTGAGCAATAAAAACACCTGTAATGAATAAAAGCTCTATAGATGTGTTCATGTCATACCATGGAACATTCCAGACAAAGCAATAACATCTCCATGGAGACAAGTGGGTGATGGACCCTCAGACCAGAAAAGTTGCACAAAGAACCTTTAATTTTTTTATATCCTCCTGAGACCCATTCATTTGTCCTCCTTATAGTGGCCATTTAATTAACCAGTCTATTTTTAAGTGTTTTGAGATAGACTCTTAATGAGGGGAATAGGTTCCTCTGCCTAAACAGGGCTGGGGATTATAGGGTACCATCATCAAAAAAAAACAAAAAAACAGTAACTCAATAGGAGTTAGTTTGTGGCTGTACTATGTTTAAAAAGTAAATAAATAATGGGAGACTAAAAGCTTTTTGAGGTGACTGTAGAAGCTTGTCAGAGATGTTGTTATCAAAAATGTTGTTTTTGTTCGGTTGTTAACTTCACGTGGATTTAACACCAAAATGTCCTCAGCGTCCATTACAGAGGACATGTTATAAAATGATAAGTAAAAATAAAATAAACAAAATCTAAATGTTAAAGTGTTCATTTACCTCCAAATAGATAGAAAATCACACAAAAAAAGTTTATTGCAATATGCTTTTATTTCTTTAGGTCCCAGGAGGATATTTTGTCTTTTCTATGACACCCAGGTTTTACAATAAAAAGCATTTATTCAACAGCATTCTGCCAGCTCTCCCAGTATATATTTGTATTTTGTATGTTGTATGTATTTGGAGGACACTGTACATTATGTTCTGTATCTTCTTCTGTGATGTTGTGAGCTGCAAAAACACAGCAGAAGTGTTCTGCTGCATGCACCGATGGGGTCCCTAGTTTGGGTTCACCTGGCCCCTTTGTAAAGGTCACTGAATGAAATAACACATAGAGAAAAGCAGCCTTTACTTTAGCATCAACAGAGAACAGATGTAAGGGAAAACGTAGAGCTCTTCTAACAAACATGCTCTCAATGCAGTGACAGGGGATTAGATTAATAACTTGAAATGGTATACAACATGTTTTTTTTTTTTTTTTACATATACAAATTTGCCTTAACTTTTTAATTGCTGAACAAAAACTGTATAGGTGCAGCAGTGGCTATAATCTATTGCTATTATGATCAGAAGATTAGGATTAAAATACTATTATTAAAATGGCATCCTCTTGTCAACTGAACCTTACTTCCTTTATCTGAGAGTTGACTTGTTGGACCCCATTTTAAAGTAATATTAATCACCAAAAAAAGTAAATCAGTTACAATAGTTCATGGTTGGAATTTATTACTTTCCACCCCTGTGTTTAATCTCAATATATCCATCATTTTCAATAGAATTCATCAGACTTAGTTATACTTTGAGTATACAGTAATTGTATTCTCAAAAGTCATCAGAGCGTGCAATAAACTGATATTGTTAACTTCTGTTCTGAAAAGGCCTGTGTCATGGTTCAGTGGAAGTTCTTACGGTAGGCCTATCTATACTAAAAACTATTGAAACATTCAAATAGAACTGCTCCTCACGTAGACCCTCACACAAGCCTAACTGGAGAGCTTTGGACTCAAGTGTGAAAATCCTTTTGTTGTGAATGGTCTTTAAGTGATACAGCAATCCAAAATATACTTTAGAATGTAGAATACTGTAGAATACTTCACTTCAACTATGGCCCAGATACACTTTTTTCTCTGTTTGTGAGCTAAGTGAGGTAGGCAGGTGATCTTACTCTTTAAGATGAAGTTCAGTAAAGGTCCTTGACATTCGCTATAGCTGCGTGTTAAACAAAGACTTGAAGGTTTTACACACATTTGACCTGCTGCTATAGAAACAGAGTGCACTTGTATTTCACTACAAAACACAAAAGACTTGAAACCATTATGTTCAGAGCCACATGTGTGTGGTGAGAAACCAAAACTAACAGCAAACTACAGGGGGGTTCCCAGTTTGCAGTGATCAATATGAGTTCAGAGCTTATTTAGTGACAGTCAAGACTGGTCCAGGGCTATGGGATGCATCTCACAAACACATTCAAATGTATAAATATAAAAGTGTTTGGACTGCTTCACTGACAGGCTGATTATTTGAACATATAGATGTGAATAAAACAAACAAACAAAAACACCCCTGTGAATGTTATGTATTTAAAAACTAACTAATATTATGTATTTAAAAACTAACTAATGGCCAATAGCAGTTTTAAAAGTGTATTTAGTTTAATGGACTCTCAGTACACATACAGACTTATAGTCTATCACTTCTTTGATGTTTTAAAGTTCAGTTTCTGAAGTGCTCATGGACAGGAAGAGCCCAACCCATTTTCGTGCAGAAGCTGAAGAAGTGTCTCAGTTTCCTCACCACAGACGGTAGAGAAACATTTACTCTATATCGGCTCTGGGTGCAGTACTGTGACCGACCCAGTACAGCAGGTGCCAGTTTAGGGAAGTTTGATGCAGTGCTTTTTCAGTTCTTATTGCAGAAGGTGTGTACTTTTAGGCCCAAACTGTAGGCCCAACAATATCTGGAATGTAAAAAATGGAGTTTCCACACTTTGCTTGAAATAACTTTCCAGGATTTTATCTGTGTAATCATGACATCTACAAATACATCATTTCTGTTTATACACAGTTTTATAATGTATAATATAAATATATATTTGTAGTCCAAGACTAAAGACGAAGTTCACAATGACTGCAAATGAGTTATACACCAAGGCAAATACACAATTGAGATATTTTTTTAATGTGCTATTGTAGATAATAGGGAACACTTATGTGCGATGCTGCGAGTATGTCTAGCAAGTAATAAAACAAGGTGAGGGGGTTGGGGGTTCTTACTCAAGAATCTTTGTACAAAATTGGTGTAAATTTCTGCATTTTAGGATGTTTCAAAGATTTTTTTTTTTTTTTTACCGTGTTGGTAGTCTTCATTTCAGTAATCCAGCAAAACAAACAACAGTGGCATTTTCAAGGACAAAATGGATCTCTTCCCTTTGCCTTTTTTCTCATTTTCCAATGCATTTTCCTGAAATAATTTACTTTACTTAATTACACAACTATATATATAATATATAGCTCATACTTCACTTTTTCTTCTTTTTATCTACACCCCTGCGACACCTGCTCCACACCTGTGCTGTCTGTCTTCTGCTAAAATGACAACACTTTTGCCTTGAAGTCTTGGCATAAACAAAGGACATTTTCAATATTATGTTGGAAATCACAACAAGCACAACACAAAACACCATAAAGTTTAAGCGTTATTTCTGTAATGACATCTGGCTTCCAAGCATTTTGTAACCTATTACACTGGAAGAACGCCTCTTAAACTGATGCAACTGCCTTGTTCTGCTTTTGAAGAGAGAGCTTCTCGTGAAACTAGACAGTGGTGAGATAGGCCTACATTTAGTCCATACAATGTAAAACGCATCCTCTTGTGAGCCGACAGCTGCACTTCCTGCATCACATAAAGCGCTTAACCGCGGGTCAAGTCTCATCAGCGTCTGGGTTGAGCGCGCGCGTACTTCACTGTAGAGAACGTCTCTTTTAGGGCCCACTTTTTGGGGCAGTTTGGGACTACTTCTGCGGTTGTTTGAGCAATAGCCTACTGGATGCAATAGAAACACACGCAGGGAGAGCTGTTTGGGACGTCCGTGAAGTTGAAAGGCACTTTGAAGGAGTGAGAGAGGCGAGGGAGAAAGAGACAACGACGGTATTTGGGACTGTTGACCTCGTACCAAGCGCAGAGGAGCACTGCTTTACGCACACGAGGTCCCGTGTTTGAGCAGCATGTCTGTACCCGTGGCCAATGCGTCCAGGAGTGAGATGGAAGGCAAAAACGCGAGCTATCACGGCATCATCTCAGGTAGGCAACGACATTGTGATTTTGGTGATGTGCCTAAATGCGTCATGTTCCAAATAATTTGTTATAATCTGATTGTGAAAGATGATCAGTTTAATTTGGTGTCTTTTTAAAAATACTATTATTTGATGAATGTATAAGGTGAAAGCAGGACAACAAGAGGTCTGTGTGGCTTAATCGGAGACTCCACAGCTGGGCTTCTCGCGCAGTCTCACACGCACGCACGTTGCATAAAAGCGGTGCTCTGTGTCGACCCCTGTTACGTATTAAAGTTTCTACTTGTTTAAAACCGCGATGACTTCTGTTGTGAGACCAGTGCTAGTTGGAATAGTAAGAGGAAGATTTCAAATAGATGAGGAGGTTAGAGCTGCCTGGTGACCAAGAGGAGGAGAGACTTAAAGAAGTGGAGATACAGAAGACGTGTTTATTATGAGAGAAAGTGATGATTCACCTTAGGAGGAGACATAATGAAGACTTATATAGTGTGAATCTATGTCATGAATAGTGGATGTTCCTTATATATGTCATCTTAGGGTCAACAACTGCTACAAGTCCACACTACAAATACAAGAAGCCTAGATTTTTACTGATGTTTCTAGATTTTTGCTAAACCTGTTCTGGTCTGTTGAGCAGTGATTTGGGACCTCCATGACATGGTGAACGAGAGATAAAGTCTTGTTTTTCAGGGCTTCATATGGGCTGAGCTGTTTCCATGAATCCCACAAGCTTTTGTTGTTTTAAAGAGTTATCACATTTCCTTTTGGATACAGTTGAGTTATCATATTTCCTCTTAAAGACAGTCTGAATTTATTGTGACAGAATGTAAGACCAACAGTTCCCAACAATAGTAATGTCTCCTTTAAAATGACAGTTAGTGATGCAAGATTCCTGGTTTGGGAAATTAAAAGTTCCATATTAAGCAAAGTGGAGTTGTATGTTGTTCCATACACACATGTTTGAGTAACCCTTTAGCATTTGTCTGTGTACATGTCCAAAGCTCAAAATGTTCCTTTTCACCTTGTGATGTCATGAAGCAGTAGCTACCTTTTACCTTTAGTTTGGTAGAGTTAGGCAATTCTAGGGCTGAAATTATGCAAATTATTCTAGTGAAGGTGTATGGAGTTTAAAAACGCAGTGGAGCACTTCCTGTATTGCCACATAACATCACAAGGTGGAACAGAGTGCTTTATGTTTGAGAGAACTCAGCCTAAATATGCAGGGTTTGTGCATTAAACACATGTGGCTGAAACAAAACACATGAGGAATGAGGAAACATTATAATATAGATCAAAAACTACATCATTGTTCTACAGCATTGTTTCCCAAAGATGGACTTGTGACCCTCAAATGGGTCATAAGAGACTTTTTTGGGTCATCTTGTCACGATCTGCATGTAAGTCTGCAATATACACTTCTGACACATGAGAGCGTTAGTGAGTCAGCAAATCCTATCTGCTTGCCCTGATCGAGTGTTTCTATCTGTGTGCTGTGCTCTCCTCCTGCACCCTGGACTGGAACGCCCTACAGAAATGCGGACTGGCCCACCTATCTCATTAGAAATGTTGAAATGTTAAGACATGTTTTGTATAATTTCTAATCTTTTTGTAATTATTTTATTGACTATTTTGTTCCAATATTGCTGAAAAGTAAAAAGAAATACACACTCATAAGTTTGACACATCCAAAGATTAACAATAAAAGTTTTGAATACAAATTAACCATTTTGTTCTGGCCTGTTTAGGTTTTATCCAGACTCAGTGCAGCCCGATGCCACAGCCCGCACTGGGTTTCCAGCGGATTGTCCATGGAAACGGCACCAGCGTGGGCACAGTGATCTCCCTGCAGTGCCCAGACAAACACAAGTTGATCGGGGACAGTGTCAAGTGTGTTTTTGATGCAAACACCACTCACTGGGAGGGAGAGACCTACTGCAAGCGTAAGTATAACTTTGATATAAAGTATTATCTGTTGTCATGTTATTCATAATGGTACAAATAGGAAATGAGAAATCATATTATTGAGTCATAGACACTAATGGTGACAGGAAATACAAGAAAAATGGGTACACTTCAGGATTTTAGGTAGTGTGAGTAGGCAGACAAATAGCTAATAATCATAATAAAACATTGCATCAAATAACACTTTCCAAATGCTGAAATCACTGTTCAGTTCCATACATTATGCACTCTCTATTCTCAGTGCCACAGCTGCATTGGGGTCGACTGACTGGACTGGTTTAGCTGCCAATCCCATCCAACCACCCCTAATAAACCGTTCACATGCACATTTCTACAAGATGGAGTATTTTGCCCAAGAACACAACAGCACTATGCATTAGAGCTGAGATTAATCTGACCTTCAGGTTGGTGGGTGAAACTAGGGCTGGAATTTCCAAGATCCCTCATGATTCAATATATTACATGATACATGGCTTAAGATAAGATATTATCACGACATGGCAATACATGTGATAATCGATACTGCACATGATATTCTGTCTTTTTAAAGAATCAAATACATATTAGCAACAATATTTCTTTGTTAGACAACTACTTGTGCAAAGTTAATATGAAATGCACATATTATAATAATAGTAATTAAAACAGTGATTTTTTTTTTTTTTTTTGCAAATTGCATAAACAAGTTTCCTTCCTCTAAATAAGCAAAACAATTGTTGTGCGGTCTAAAAGATACCTAAAAATACTCGACCATATATTGATACAGCAGCCTATGATAATGATACTGTATCTTGATATTTTTCCACATTACTTGGCAAAACCAAGTCATATCATCTCCAATACTCCTGCTGAAAGAGATATTGGTGAACTGGCAGAAAATGCACAAATATAATCTTTGTGCTACAGACAATCTCAAGATGCAGTAAAAATAATAATAATTCTGGCCTTAATAGGGTTATATCAGAGTACACAATGCATACAGTGGTGTTTAAGTTGTAGACAAGTAGTCACAATGGTTAAAATAACTGGCACCCATGATTTCAATGGTTAGGAAATATATAGTGTGGTGAGAATAGAGCTCATTTGACATTAATGTAGATGTTTCATTAAAGGGGCAGAGTAGAATCATTAGAGACAGGTGCACATTAACTCATTTTGTGGTTCATGAGCAGAAAAATCTAAATAATGTTTCAGAACCAGCCTCCATGGGAATAAAGACGCTGTCTATTGTGAAGTTTTAGGGTTCAAAGGGAAAAAATCAGCAGTCACATATATAGGCAAAGGTGCTTTTGGAAAACACAAGAAAGCGTGAGAAATGAAAACCATAACCCTACAGACTAAACCAAAACTGCAATTTCCCTATTTTACTATATGGTGCCAAAACCACCCAACTGAAAGAAGAAGATGAAAAGCACTTTGATGCTTTTGGACATAACTGCCTCACACTTGCTGGTATAATCAGGACTAGAATGCCATAATCACTAAACAGAATTCACAAACTAGGAACTTGCTTCAGCGGTATGGTGCAACATAAAACAATGAATAATATTAACTCTATCATAAAATCAATAAAAAAATAAGGCTTTAAAGAATCCATATTACTTTATTATCTGGTCTATGTTATAATGTTGTTTTCCTCATCAAAAATATACCTGGAGTTGTGTTTTGTTTCATTCACACGTGCAAACCTTACATATTTAGACTGAGTTCTTCTCTCAAATAGAAAACACTCTGTTCCAACTTGTAATGTCATGCGGTAATTCAGGAAGTGCGCCAATGTGTTTTTAAACTCCATATACCTTCACTAGAAATTGCCAGTCTCTAATGAACTAAAGACAAGAGGTAGCTGTTGAAAACTACCGCTTCATCACATCACAAAAATTCTGAGCGTTGTAGCTGTAGACAAACATGTGTGAATGAAACAAAACTCATCAATAATGTTTTTGATGAGATGGCTTAAAGCTCACAAGAATCCATTTTGACTAAATATGTACAAAATATACAGTATAAGCAGAACAACAGTGCAAATCTTTTAGGGTAAGTGAACAATAATGAGAAATAAAGACATTTATACTTAAACTAAGGAGAAAATGTATCTGAAAATGAATATATCAGAGCAGATTGTGTGCATAAAGAATAAAAGATCACCAAGACTGTTTTAAACCATACACCAAAATGAAGAAAACTTAGATAAGGACTGTTTTGAAGGTTCTGAACATGTGGCCCAATGCAGAAGTAACTACTGTAAGTAGAATACCTTAATGTTCACTTATTTGTATATTTCTCCCCTTTGTTCCTGCAGCACTTTCCAACCCTGGGATCAGTGGTTTCCATTTGGCCATACTGCTTTCAATTGTGAGTTCTGCCGTCATCTTCTTCATGTCCATGGCTTTCCTCACCTGCTGTTTGGTCGACTGCATTGAAAAAAGGAAAAGGAAAGAGATGGAGAGGTTAGTTAAAATTGTTACTAATACCTAAGATATACTATTGAGAGCTGCAACAAACAAAGAGCCGTGCAGCTGTTAGCCCCTTGACTCGGACTTGAAAAGACCTGAGAAGCACTATAAATCTGAATTCTTTATTCTGAACATAAAGATTCACACTAAGATCTTATCAAGACATTTAAAATTACATTTCTACAACTCTTATATACTCATATATAAATGTACTATGGTTGTACTATGAAGTACAATTTTGTTTAAAATTCATATTAATTGTAGAAATCTAAGTTGTCTCAAGACTTGAAATGACTTGAAACTCAAAGCAGACGACTTGGACTTGACTTGGACTTACGAGCCAGTGACTCGAGACTCGACTTGGACTTGCCTGTATTTGACTTGGGACTTGAATCAGACTTGCAGTCAAAGACTTGAGACTTACTTGAAACTCTCTGCTAGATGTTGAGGGGAAACTACTATAACATGGTTAAAAATTCTGAAAGGTTGATTTTGCACAATAGGTCTGCTTTAATCCATCTTCATTTCCAATTGTTTTATAAAACAAAACTTAACTAACTTTATTGAATCTTCATTTGTGAATTGCAGGTACCCTGAAATGCCGCCACAATGGGAGAGTCTAAACCATCAACAGGAAATGAATAGACCACAATACAGTAATAAGGGCAGGAACAATAATAACAACAACATAAGAGAAGAAGGACTGACTCACCGTGATCCTGGGCAGAGGGAACACAAAATATGCAGGTAAATTCCCTTCTGACTAATGATCGCAGCAAATATGTTTTATCAGTGACATGAGAGTTAGAAGTGACGTAAATGCCATTTGAGGGAATATTTTTCCAGTGCTGTTTTCTGTTCAACTGCTGAGTCAAACCTTTTATCTATCCCTTACAGGTGTCAACAGCAGTACTATGATCCAGTTGGCCCTTCCTGTTCATATAATGATGCTCCCAGTTTTCCTGTTCTTCCTGGATATGAATATGACCAGCCACTTTTACCACTAAACCCCAGCTGTTCAAATAACTATAACCAGCCTGTTTCAAGACAGAGTCTGAGTTCAGATCTGGTCCAAGTAAATACCTCAAGGTTTGATCCTGTGTGTAACTATGAAGCAAAACACCAGGGTACTTTCTCAGGAACTACCGATCAGACAAGGAATAAAAAGTCGACTAAAGAATTTTCTATACGAGTGATATCTGTCTGATGTCCGAGGACTTATTCAAAACTACTGACTTTTGTAAGACTGTATTAACATTGGGACCACGTGGGAATGTACAATAAGAAGATTATTAAGATTACTACAGGTCCATGCAATTATAGTACAAATACTGTAAATAAAGTCTTCAAAACTATGTGCCTTGGTGAAAAGTTGAGGCATAGCGCCCTCTGTTGGTGAAGACGTAGACTTACATTAGGCTACGTTGTATGTAGCCTATAGAAACTTTGAAGGTTTGTTGATTAATTGTGTATTTTTTACACGAGGCTCTATGTAAATTGTGCTGTCAAAATGTAAATAAAATCTATCTTAATAAAAGGGTTCAAAATCCAAGCCACTACATAAAATTATAGTAACTGAAAAATAAATAATAAAAGCTCGCTGAACCCTATGAGTGTCACTAACTATTCTTATTGGTAATCTCCTGTCTGCGACCTAATTATACAGTGATCATGGAGGATCCGGAGGTCACATGGCTCCGGGGATGAAGAGGAGAAGGAGGAGCGTGTGCGTAGCCGCAGAGGCCACAAACAGAGCTGAAGGCATTAGTGATGGGAATTTCGGCTCTTTTTACTATAAAGAGCCGGCTCTTTCGGCTCCTAAATGGCTCCTCAGGTTTTCTGCTTCTGAAATTAATTGATTCCCAAAATTTATGCAAAACTGTTAGTAAAATGAATTACTAGTGTACTGGGGGCAAACATCGCAGGATGAATTCTCATGTGCCTGTGCAAGTTATTTGTGGAGCCTGCTCAAAAAGATATTTTCACCTTGCACAGTCTACACTCTGCCTTTCAACTGCATATTGCACTGAAATGTGTCAAAACATTACTGTGCTTCACTGCTGCTGTCGCTCATTTTCTCTCTCTCTCTCTCTCTCTCTCTCTCTCTCTCTCTCTCTCTCTCTCTCTCTCTCTCTCTCTCTCTCTCTCTCTCTCTCTCTCTCTCTCTCTCTCTCTCTCTCTCTCTCTCTCTCTCTCTCTCTCTCTCTCTCTCTCTCTCTCTCTCTCTCTCTCTCTCTCTCTCTCTCTCTCTCTCTCTCTCTCTCTCTCTCTCTCTCTCTCTCTCTCTCTCTCTCTCTCTCTCTCTCTCTCTCTCTCTCTCTCTCTCTCTCTCTCTCTCTCTCTCTCTCTCTCTCTCTCTCTCTCTCTCTCTCTCTCTCTCTCTCTCTCTCTCTCTCTCTCTCTCTCTCTCTCTCTCTCTCTCTCTCTCTCTCTCTCTCTCTCTCTCTCTCTCTCTCTCTCTCTCTCTCTCTCTCTCTCTCTCTCTCTCTCTCTCTCTCTCTCTCTCTCTCTCTCTCTCTCTCTCTCTCTCTCTCTCTCTCTCTCTCTCTCTCTCTCTCTCTCTCTCTCTCTCTCTCTCTCTCTCTCTCTCTCTCTCTCTCTCTCTCTCTCTCTCTCTCTCTCTCTCTCTCTCTCTCTCTCTCTCTCTCTCTCTCTCTCTCTCTCTCTCTCTCTCTCTCTCTCTCTCTCTCTCTCTCTCTCTCTCTCTCTCTCTCTCTCTCTCTCCCTCTCTCTCTCTCTCTCTCTCTCTCTCTCTCTCTCTCTCTCTCTCTCTCTCTCTCTCTCTCTCCCTCGTGTCGTGTGTTGCATTCACCGCTGTGTGCGTCTTTAACACATCCCCTCTTCTGCTCAGTGGACGCGCAGATGCTGCTGTGCGTCTTGACCAGTTACATACGGTAAAAAAAAAAAAAAAAAAAAAGCGGAGGAAATGTGGACTAAGAAAGCTTTCAAAAATATTCGTAGAATAGAAATCCGTGCATATTTGGCTGTAGTTGCGCATAAAATAAATAATTGAAAACTCTCAAATGAGTCCCGTCGTACATAAAATATATTGTGTGTATTTTATCCATCAGAATACGAATAGAAAAATTATGACGCCAAGAATTACAATTACGAAATGAAAATTTACGATTACGCTTTCATCAGTACGAATACGAATTCACAGACGGAATTTTACTGTAAAAATACCTCATCACTTCCCAGACATTATTTATCGAGCAGAAGAAACATCGATCAAGATCAAGACTGCGCATGCTTAAGTTTGTAGCGGAGGGTAAAAGCACAAGGAGCTACAGCAGCGATCAACAAGTGGGTTGATTAAAATTTTTACCACATTTAAAGGGATGATTCAGAGTCATTTCAACCTAGGATCCTTAGCACCATGACCTCTACAGTCAACTGTTGTTGGAGAATAGGTTGGGTGTGACTACCAAATTGGGAGAAATGGGGATAAATTCTGATGCAAATTGATGATAAAGGAAATAATGTGGGAACATAGGGCCTTATTTTGAAAAAAAAAAAAAAACAACAACAACAACAACTTAGAAATCAGGGAACATAAGACTGAGGGAACATTGAGTATTGATTAGTTAACCAGATGATGATAAGGAGTTACATAATAATTGAACACAGAGTATCAAGGATTCAGTGAACAAACTGAGTAGTGTATGCCTTATGCTGGTATAATAAAAATACACAATTTCATATTTTTTGACTAGACCCTGATGGCTACATGAGGCAGCTCTTGACAGGCACCCACTTTCTATGTTCACACCAGAGAATGAACTCAGAGATGCTTGAAAAACTGGTGCTGCAGCTCAATAGAACCTACCCCTAAATACTATCCAACCAAGAGGCCCAAAAGGTGAGATTTAAAATGAAAAAGTATACAGTCTTTACTTCCAATATCCATACTCAATTCATTTTTATTTATATAGCACATTTCATAAACAAAAACATCTAAAGTGTTGCACAATACAGAAAAAAGGGATTATAAAATAAAGTTCTATTAAAATCTTCAAGTCCTTGTTAAGAAAATAAAACTTTAATAAAAAATAAACTTAAGGGACACAGGACCACACAACTCAATAAATATACACAATAAAATAATACACGATAAAAGTAGGTCTTAAGGCAAGACTTACTATAAGCAGTATATTGTTTTGTACCATAGATAACAATGTGGTTCTTTGGAAAAATAATGTAACTTTTAAACTAGATCGTATTCAAGTCTGTTGCCAGTCTCTTTTTTACTTTTGCAGGATAGGGCTTTTGTTTGATTTCCAAGTCTGTCACAATTTAGATGACAATGGTTCATTGTCTCTCATTTCAGTTAAGAAAAAATGAAAGTGCCGGCCGAGGTAAGATTTGCTGAGCTGTCGAGGAACCTCCACTGTAAAGGTGAAGAGGTGTGTCAAAAATTTTACAGAGGAATCTAGGCGCATGCCCAGGACATGTACAGCAGACTGTCCTCTAGAGGCAGATACAGAGGTAAAACTGCGGGAATGTACACGGCTTATATCAGGATAGTGTGGAAAATGATGCAAACTGTATTTTGTAATTGTTATAGAATAAATTGTTGTAGTCTGTGAGTTGAAGAGAAGAGGCGTGACACAGGAGTAATGTATTCATCATCAGTACAGCACTCAGCACCTGAAGACAGGAACCCTCAAGATACTGTGATAGTTTTGTCCAGTCTGTCAATAATTCTGTTGTAGGAAATATTATACTTCTGATGATGCAGGATGGCAGTGAGACCCTTGCGTACAGCACAGACATTCTAACATTTATAATGTTATAATTATTATTATGGCTTCCTGGTAATGGGAAATAGAAATAAATAGACTTATGAAAATATATTACATCAAAACATAAAAGAATATTTGAAATTATATTGTAGTGAATTCAATTCATGAAACTGATCCAGCAAAACATATGATACATTTAATTTCCAAATTTTTTAGGATCTACACCTTTTATTACACTTTTATGTTCATTTGTATTCCAAATTCAGGATCCTCTGTCAATCTTTAAAAATGATTTACAATGTTTCACTTTTGTACTTCAGAGATAGAAGAATCCCAATGTGCTAAATAATAAAGGTGGGTTGAAAAACTGAAAAAGGGCACTGAGAAGAAGTATATTGTTTTATTTTTATATAAATATACAATGAGTCTTCCACCATCTTGCCTTGCCCTTGAAAAGCATAAGAAAGGCATTTTTCTGATACTTTAAAACATTAGCATGATGACATCAATTCCAACCAGAAAGTAAAATTTTATACCTTAAAAAAAATATATATATATTGTGAATGTTTTTGCATAAATCTTACATATGATCTTAACTGTGGTTTAGTAAAAATGAGTAGTCTGACCTGCCACAGGTACTTTAAGCATCATGTATCATGGATAAAGTGATTGCCCCCTGATTCACAAACCCAGTTGACCTTTTTGACCTGTGGTATCAGAGAGCGGCCCCTCTGTAGCCTCTGTACTGCTCCATTCATCTACATCCCATTACATTCAGGGCTGTGGCTTTGTGGGTCATCCAGGCTCACGTGTGCGGGGCTTCCCAAAACAGCTTCCTCTGTGCTACATTCCTTTGAACAGTCCAGCTCCATCCATGCGGTCAAAGGTGTGTCAGTGGGTAACTAGGTCAGGGGTCATGTACTGGAAAACACTCAGGTCAAAATGTCATAGTCAAAGCAAATGTGAAAAATTACTTCACAACAATTTTTTATGGAACTTCATACTGAGTCACTATTAAAAATGTGTTGGAATGTTAAATTGAATTACTTTTTACAGGGCCCATGTTCTTCTTGAGCTGTTTTAGTTTGGTTGTTGGAGCTGCCATACTTTACTACTATGGAGGTAAGATCTGTGTACCCAGAATGCATTGTTATGATACACATGTATTCAGATTTTCTAATATTTGTACCCACAGAGGAGGAGACGCTGAATTGCACGGTCCTGTGACTTCACTGTTCTGCAAGAAAACTTAGCAAAGGTGCCAAACAAATTTTACTTTCGTATGCTGGTGTGTGAAAGGAGAAAATGTTAGAGATAGTTATATATTATGCAGCTAATGTGCCAAAATATAATCTGGTCATTTGGTGCACATATTCACTTAATTGTCTCTTTTCAATGTAAAATGTCAGCTATCTATTCTCTAAAGTTGATGCTATGATATTTTGTGACCTCTACTATACAAAGTTACTTAAAAATGTAAAGAAAAAAGTTTAAAACGTTATTCAGATATTGGGGGAAAAAGAGGGCAAGTATGGCAAGTAAGTACGCAGGATATTATCACTAAAGACCACTAGAGGGAGCTTCAATCTTACTGTTACCAAGATGGTGCGGGTAAGATGCCACACTGGCAAAGAATCAATATATGGGCCATTAATTAGTAATGACATTTACTTTGACTATTGAAGTAGGCTACATTCTGCGCCATTAACTACTCTGGGCAAAACCTTAATCACTAGAAGCTCTTAAAGAAATGGACCAGTTGGACAGGTCTTATCCTGATTTAACAACCCAGATTCTGTTGTGATTGTTGTTTCCTTTTTAAACCAGTAAGAGCACAGGATACTCTATTGTTCAAGGGCTCATATTATGCTATTTTCTGATCTATGTTAAAATGTTGTTTACTCGTCAGAAACATACCTGGAGTTTGGTTTTGTTTCATTCACACATGTTTAACACACATGTGATGTCATGCAATAATACAAGGAAGTGCTTGCCCATCTCTACTGAATTTAGGGTAAAAGATAGTTGCACTTAATAATAAATTATTACTCAAACATGTGTGAATGAAACAAAACACATCTCCAAGTATATTTATGATGAGGTAGCAACATTATAACATGGTTTAAAGCTCAAGAATCCATTTTGTGTAATATGAGACCTTTAACCAAAATGTCTTCAGTAATGCCCGTTCAAGTATCAAGATATATCTCACCATTGCTTGATTATGCAAATAAGCTTAAGTCCTTCTTTAATGTGAAACTATCCAAGTGAATGTAATGAGCATTTGCTGGGTTTAATTGGGGTTGCAGTGACACACAGAGAGCCTAATTAAGGCTTCACATTTTAACGATCAGTTCTGGAGCAGTCTCTGAATCACGGGTTACTGCTCCAGACCTTCACACGTGAGACTGCTCACACCAAAGAAATAAACATAATTTAGACTGAGACATGACGAGAGAAACTGGGGACCAAGGTAGAGCAACACTGGCAAAAGACTTTAAAGGTGCACTATGTAACTTTTTGAACAGCTTGTTTCTATGGATATGTCATTGCTCTACCTTGAAAGTTCCACAGTATGACATTAAACAGATAAACTTTACATGTATTCAATGGCAAGTGGTTTTATAGCTCAAAAAGCAAAGAAAAACATTCTGACTGTGAGTAGTGTTGCCTCTCCACAGATTTGAGCTGTAACTTGGTCTGGTCTCCATTATGAGAGAAAGGTTTAATGTCATACTATGAAACATTCCTGACAAAGCAATAACACAAACACAAAGCATTTGATGTACTCTTTATCAGAAAAGTTACACAATGCACATCTAAATATATTATTATATTAATATGTAGTCTTACTTTTATTCAGCTCTTGCAACTAATGGTTGTCTTTACCATTAGACCAGGGTCTCTAAACTTGTCAAGAGATTTCTGAATTAAATGTATTGTGCTGAATAGCTACAATTTGATTACCGTAGTTATCATAGTAAATGTTTCATTTTGATGCCTCACTTTGTGCACTAACAAAGGGATAATGGCATCTGATTCCATCAAAGGATCAATTTCTCATTACCGCTAAAACTAGAACCTCTCTCCCATTTTAGTTTTGTAAAGGTAGCTCACCAGAGGAAAAGGTTGGAGACTGCAATAGAATTTTTTTTACTCTGTGCTCCCAATACATATCTAGTGTTACTACTACTAATTCTGACTAAACAAAACTGCCATCTCTATCACTATCTCTAAACATAAAGTAATACAGATAAAACAATGATGAAAAAATAACCATCTTATACGTTCTTATCAAATTTGCCTGTTCTTTTTTTTTTTTTTTTTTTTTTAACTAACGTAGTGTGTAAGTGTCAGATTTCCTCTACAGACATTTAGGTAATAACATCTAGCCCTTCTTCTGCTGAGTTACCTGGAAAAGTAAGATGACATTTTTTTTCCCTAACCTGTCATTAGTCTAATTAAAAATTCTTTGAGTGTGTGTGGTTTGGGTGCTTATTTCTGTCTGGCCAGTGATGTAGCTAACTCTAGGTGTATGCAGTCAGACAGCATGAGGTCACAAGCACACCACAGCTGGTTACCAATGGAAACAAATGTAGTGTTGTTTACCTCTTTGTCAGTCCTGATCTTTCTCACATTTTCTTCCAGTAGCACAACATTCTTCTTGCTAAAAGGACAACTGTTTTGTTTTCACTAAGTTGTTGTTTGTTTTTGTTGGTGGAACTTTCTATGGTGGCCTGGAGAGGTCAGTGTGTTTGTGGGTCAGCTTTGGGTTGGGTCAGGAGAGAAGAGAGAGAGAGGAGGACCAAAAACCTGCTGACTATAGAGCTGTCTGACAGGACAAACTGCACACTGAGGCAGCAGGGCGAGTACCTGTCTGTATAGGAGAATCACACATGAATGGATGTGTTGAGTATGCAAATGACTGAATGAGTCTCACTTTAGGCTTAAGTTAGCAGGTGTATGGGTTTTGCACAGTACAGAAATTCAGGTACATGGTTTGGTCAGACAAAGAAATGATGACGATACGTAATACAATAGATTTCACTTACCTTTCAAGTTACCTTTCAAGTTAGCCATTTATGTTTTTTCTTATTCTGCAATTTTTGAAGAGGTGACTTTTCTCTTTTAGTTTTGTAGGAAAATTACATTGGTTTTAAAGATAGTGTGACTACAAGGGTAGAGTTAGAAACGTTAGGAAAGTGCAAAGATTTGCCTGTAAATGCTGAGGGTCATATATTGCAATAATTAACCTGAAATATAAAATCAAACACAAAAGTGCAAAGTAACTTTATACCCTAATTTGAAAGATTACACTGGTTTGTTTTTATATCTATCAACCTTTTAGTTGAGTAGTTAATATAATAATAATAATATATATATATATAATATAATAATAATATAATCCATTGCAACATTTTTTATATATATTCCATCCCTATAATGACTTTTGAATCCAATATTTTATGTTGATTATGATTTTGGGGCAAAACATACAAGACAAATGTAGGAATATTGTAATTCTTCTCAAAATAACTTTTTATCTTCTTTTATAATGGCAATAGAACCCAGTTCATCTTGAGTAATTTATGAGTGTTAAGAAACTAGCTATGTTTTTATTATTTACATTGTAGACGGTGCCTCAACACGTTTAACATCGAATGTGTTGCCCTGAGCCCCCCTCCTGGCTGTGTGTTTGAGTGATCTGAGGTATGTAGGCCGTTCACTTCATGCTACACTGCCCCTATTAGACCAGGCTCGCTCTATAGGGGGGGCAGGCCAGACTTGAGAGGGACCAGCCCAGAGACGGTGAAGGCAGCGACTACACCAGAACAATGATTGTCTGCAGTATTTGCCTATGGAGATGTGAGACACATGGCAGGCATTTTGATTGCAGTGGGTGAAAAGTCAAGAGGGGTCAAAGCGTCTCTGAACATGCAGGACCTCACGTGCTTCCTGGCCTATTTCGGGTGCATAATTGGCCGGAACAAAAAACAGAAAAGTCCGGATGTATTTAAAACAGAATGCAACTGCTCATGAATAAACTGGTTAATATTATTTTTAGCATTTAAATACAGTTCCATATCAAACTATTCGATAAGAAATTTGTTTCCTCATCATCACACCTTTACTTTTATTTTGTTTCATTCACACCTGTTTAAGACACAAACCCTGCATATAGGTCTTCTCTCAAGTATGAAGTCTTCTCTCAAGTAGAAAACACTCTGTTCCACCTTGTGACATCATGCGGTAACACAGGAAATTAGTTTCTCAAAACTGTGAATGGAACAAAACAAAACTCCAGATAATGTTTTTGATGAGGTAACAACATTATAACATGGCTTAATATTCAAGTGAATTTTACATAATATAGAAACTTTAATCCCTACAGAATAGCTCCTGGGGTCAGACTACAGGTTGTAAAAAATGTTTGTTGGATGGTCAAAAATATGTTATCTTTTGTTAACGTTTGCTAATCTTACAGTTCGTTTTATATTCATATGGTTAGAGAGATTTAAAAATGAGATGACCCTAAATCATGTGGAAATATGTCAGTCTTGACATTTTAACAGCAGCCCAATAATTCACTGACTTACATCTCAACAGTGTGAATACAATCATTTAGACATGTGAGTCGAATGTGCCATTTCATCTCTAGGCATTGATTTACATATTACTTTACTATATAATGGCAATTTATTTCAAACAAGTTGAAACAGAGAGAAATTATTATGCTTTATTTTATGTAGGCTTTATGATATGCCATCTGGATAGGAGGGGAAAAAAGTTGTATTTACTTCAGTTTGTGAGGAGTGAGTAGAATCTAAAGTTCACTGACCTGGTGTCTAGTCGTCCCATCTTTTGCCACAATCATTGGATGGTGGTGTCTACTCAGCCTTGAATTTTGAATTTTATTTGTTTAGAGCATAAGATAAGATGTCACGCCATCTCGTTTTTGAGGGGGTTCTCATAGTTAAAACAGCAGAAGACAGATACAGTAGGGCAGACGGTTGGCTACATAAATTCAAATAAACACAGAAAAAATAAAATGACAAAATCAATACAATGACACACACTCACTCACTCACACTTGACTGTTAATCAATAATCAATAATAATAAATTGATAATGAATCAAATTTGAACAAAATAAGACAGAGTTCCAATATAGTCACAAAATACAACAAGATGAACAACAAAATTCAACAAAATGATCAAAAACGATTGCGCATGATATGTAAATACTGAACCAGAGTATTTTTAAATGAAGGGACCGAAGTTAGTGTGCAAATCGATGAGGGAAGATTGTTTCAATCAGAGGGAGCTTTATATTTAAATGAGTGTTTTCCTACTTGTTTTTGATTCTTGGGACAACAAAAAATATCTGATCTGCGTGACGTAAACTGTAAGAGGATCTGAATGGAATTAAATATTGTTTGAGATATTCAGGATAACTGAGATTAATACATTAAAAGATAAACAATAACCAGTGAAGCTGATGTTGGGAGAACAGAGTGAATCAAGACAGCTGGCTTACTCAAGTAAAATAAAATTACTGTGAATTATTCACAGTCAAAGGAATTAAAGTACACAAAAGGTACTTCTACTATTGCCACTGTGAAGTGATTTCTGATGATCATGTAAATGTTCCACTTGAATTTTTAAACAATTGAATTTCATATAAAGTCAATTTCCCATTATTTACATGAAGACACATACTATACATTGACATACAGTAGTGGTGTCAGACACATGAGCTTACAGCAGCACTATCGCCTGCTCACCTTCGACCCGGAGTCAGACCTCGTTGCCATGGTAATCGCAGGAGAGCATTCAGTAATGGGCTGTTTGTCACTAGTCAATGGACTTGACATTGGTGAGGGGGAGGTGTTCTGGGGCAAAAGGTGGCAGATAGGACACATCCATCATCATGGGACAGGCGCAGGATGCAACAGAGAAGGGCAAGGGCAGGTTAAAACAACTAGACACTTGCAGAAATTAAAATGACCTTAAGAACTGTGTACTCTGGTAATCTATAGCAAAAATACTGTGCCGTTATACTCTGCCTAGTAACATGCTTGTCTAACCAGTCAGTCCCTTCTACATTCTGTTTGTGTGGCTGTGGCTGGCCAGGTAGTGTGTACTACTTTGACTACTTTGCACTACTTTCTGACCCATTGCGTAACATAGCCGAAAAATAGTCTAAAATAAATGCATGTTTCTTTTTCCATTTTGGATGTTTTTATTCCACTGAAAAACTTCTTGACCTGCTTGTCTCCATGGAAATGTTGTTCCTTTAGCTTTTCCACAGCATGGCAACACACCTGTCTGCATGGAGAATTTTCTAAAGTTGACTCAAGTTTTGACTTCCTATTATACACAGGGTTCCCACAGTTGTGGAAATCCTGGAAAAATCATGGAAATTAAAAATGTAATTTTCCTGGAAAAGTCATGGAATTTTCTAAATTCAATGAAAGTTTTGGAAAAATCATGGAGTTTGAGTATCTCTTTCACAGAACTCACAGAACACAAAAGTTCTCATCAGGCTATTATGATTATTTCCAAACGTATGCACTTTTTCTTTAAAAAGATGACAGTAAATGCACTGACAGTATTTTAAATGTTTAAAAAAACTATAAAACCATCAGGTGAGTGGAAAGGTTTAAAATTCACTTTAGGTCATGAAAAAGTAATGGAAAAGTTTTTAAATTTTGTCAGTGAAAGAGTGGGAACCCTGTGTGCAGGCAATCTCCAGAAAGTTACTCGTGGCTTGGCTTTAAGCTTTCTGGTGCAGTTCTTTGAAGTTCTTAGATTAGCTGCTGATATATTATTCAATCAATCACCTGTTTAGCTCTCTCTTTACTGGCTATAGGTGTCGATTTGCATAACTTGCTTTCTGAAATATTTGATTAGAAATGCCTGGGGAGCAAACGGGTAGAAAAAAAATGCTGCTGTAATATGCGTCAGCTGTGGATAACCTAAGGCCTCACTCATGATAAACGGGTCCTCATACAAACAGCCTCTCCGGTGCATTAGTGGGTATCTAGCATGTTGATGAGCGCATGTGATCTGGTACTTCCTGTTCATTTTCAGGGGAAACTCCTCTGATGCAATTAGTGCAACAGCCGCCATTAGCAGACCGCCCCTGTACATGAGACCATTAGGCCAAAGATGACCATAAGAAGTCCAAAGAGTGTGTTCAGAGGTGCTGCAAGTGTAAGGCTTACATGTACATCCATGTAGGTTTTATTAAGATGGCAACAACTAACACACAATAACGTTTTAATGAAATTGCTACAATTTGGATTAAAACGATCAAACAGTAGCTCAGTGGGTTGAGAGTTTGTCCACTGATCTAAAGGTTGGTGGTTCAAATCTCTCTCTCGACATAAAACATTAATGGTTGAGTGGGTAGATGCACTGATCCACAGGTTGGCAGTGCAATTCCATCTCCCACAGACGCTGTTGTTGTGTCCTTGGTAAGGCTGTGTAGTTAATTGAATTTTGATCACTATTTCGATTTTTGTGTCAAATTAATTGAGTAATTGAGTTGAAACAAGCTTAACAATGTTTATTTGGGGATTTTTTAAATATAAATAAGTATATTTATTAAATCTTTTGTAGAACAGCTGGATATATAGTTTATTTTGGATACATTTTCATGTTCAAAGTATATTTTATTCATTTTATGTTTCATACGTCGCAAAACTGCTCTAAGGTTCATATTTGTAGCCTATATTTATTTTCAATTTGAAAGTTTTGAGTAAATCATTACTAATAAAGTGTTTTTTTGAGAAAGAGAAATGCATCATGTAACTAAAAAATAATCGTTTGAATAATCATGATTTCAATATTGACCAAAATAATCATGATAATGATTTTTTCCATAATCAAGCAGTCCTAGTCCTTTAGCAAGACACTTAACCCACCTCACTTCCAGTGTGTGTATGTGTGTGTGTGTGCGTGCGTGTGTGTGTGAGAGAGAGAGTGAGAGAGAGAGAGAGAGAGAGAGTGCCTTAATGGTGGAAAAGTGCTACATAAATACATGACCATGTGACCAAACAGTAGTCAATAACAGCATTATCATGATTACTAATCGATAAGAATGGCACATATTAAATAATACGCCAAACTATTTTTCTTTTTCCGTCTTTCCACAGAATACACACATTGACTTCACGGTCATCTCCTGGAGTTCGATAGTTACTAGTTGCCTAACGTAAACCTCAACCTTAACCTATTTTAATCCATATCTGAACGTTAAATCATGTTGTTTATCCAATAATAAAAGATGTACACCTTGGAGGAGACCTAATATTTTTCTCCCAATGCAGGCAGGTCAACATCAGGCTGGTGTGTAATTAGACTCTGGTCCCCACAACAAAATACATATCTGCCCATGAACACACACACCAAACACTGAAAAGTAAAACTAGAACACCAACCAGAATATTCGGTACACCTGTTCACAGTGCAGGGTGACCTATTAAAGCAAGTCAAGTTGACCAGCCAGAACCACACACTTTGACAAAACTTCACAAAGACAAGTGGATCTGGAGCCGTAAAACAACATGGGTTTTCTCAGAATGAACTCATCAATAGCATCAACTATAACTTATTTCAGGTAAAATAAGTTATATATTTTCAAGAGGACATATATACCGAATTTGAGTGACGTGCTACAAAATACCTTCTGTGGTTGGATCATCTCAAGTTTGGATGGAGGTTTTTCACGCTCTGGTTTAATTCCAGACCCTTCTAGATTTGAACAGAATGTTCAAGGGACTGGCTGGTCAAGCAACTTTTCAGTGGCTTGTTTCCACTGTCTACATGAATTTCCTCACAAAATCTTCAGTTGAGCCAAGGCCAATGCTTATTTGTCTATCCTGCAGTAATCAGCCCTGCTCTGTTTTCTTATCTCTGCTGGAGGTTTGGTACATCTGCATCACTCGCCCCTTTAACCACACACAAAACAGAAGAACAGAACATGCTAACACCCTCTAATTTACTGCGGAGCTCAATTATGTTGTACAAAATGAGTATACTGCAATGGCAAGGGCATTCTGGGAGAACAAGTATGTTAAACTGGAACTATTGGAAAATGTCTAAACTAAGGTAAAGTAAAGTTATTTAACAGGGTAATGCTAAGACATGTTCCAAGATTTTAAAAGTCCATCTCAGTTTGAAAGTGTGAGAACACTGACTTCATCTGCAAGATGTTAACTACATTCCTGCAGTATGTGTGCTTCACAAATGATCACATTCATACATATATATTTTTATGTGGTTAGAGTTTGAGCTGCACTTGTATCAAACTATTTTTTCAGTAAAACATGATTTAGGTCATTCAACTCCTGTAATTCAGTTTTGAATATATTTTTATGTGCCAATAAATGATAATAAGAATAAGAAAAAGAACGGAAGACAATTACTAGTGTGATATTAGGCCAGTACTAGAGACCACCCACTCAGAGAGCTGTCACATAACACTTCAGTCAACAAACTCCCTGCTGTCCACTCCGATCAAATGTTTGAGAACGGCTCCAAAAACACAAAGAAGAGGTGCTCCTCTCAAATCCACGCTCTGGTTTGTCTCACAAGGAAGTAACAGTATCTGAGACACAAAACATTCAGTAGAGCTAATACAAGTCACTTAAACAGGAAACCCGTTAGAAAAAAGTATTGATGAAGTATTCAGACTTATTAATTTGAAGGATATTTGAATTAATAACATGTGGGACGCCACATGTCAAACTTGATCTTATAAATATTGAATACATTATACTTGTGATGACAGGGACACATGCAGTCACCTGTGACTCTTGAAAATGATCAGAGATAAGTTCGCAACTAAAGACTGGAATGACTACAAATGTGCTTCCAGTTGAATTTGAGTGATGAGCCATTCTTCCTTCAGCTGCACACAGACATGTATGTGTGTTATTGACTTCCAAGCGGCTTTGAAGACCATGTCCTCTCTTTGAGTGTGGGAACGGGACAGTCACTTAATTTAGCTGAAGTAGGTTAAGAGCCCATTGAGCGGATAATGTGTGATTTAAGATGTGATTTAAGATGGTCTCTTATGTAGCGTTAAAAACAGAGCAATTCACTTTTACTTATGGGAATACCTAAATCTCAAATGAACCATAAAATCCACTTTAGCTGCTTTTTAGGTTTGAATAAAGTTATTGGCTTCAGTCCAAAAAAAGAGCTAATTTGACTTTGATTTTAATCCACATTCTCAGTGCAGTGTTCTGAGTATAATCAAGTATCTCAGTTTAGGACACATTATTTGAGGAAGCTGTCATCAGTTTACACTAAACACATATAATGAAATTTGAAGATGCTCTGAGCCACTTGTCTGTAGATGAAGTAAATTTGGGCCAGTTGCTCCCATTTTTCTATAAGTGTCATGATGAAGACATAACCTGCGTTCTTCACCGCAGTGGTCATAATGTTATGGTCATAACTTGATGAAAACCCCACATTAAGTCAAGTGCACAGCCCTTCCTCCATCTCGTCCTCAGACATCAGCACTTCTTTGACTCCGTTCCATCATGTAACATCATCAGCAGCACTCTCTTCTCTCTCTTCCTCCCTTTCTCCCCCTCACTCTCTTTTTCACCTCCTCTCTTTCTCTTTTCCTCTATTTTTTCTCACTCTCTCTCTCTCTCTCATTCACAGGTTTTCCTCAGTCTCTCTCTTTTTCTCCCTCTCTTCCTCTCTTGCTTTCCTTTCTCTCTCTCGTGCACTTTCTCTCTCTCTCTTGTCCTCTCTTCTCTCTTCTTCTCTTTTCTCTCTCAGCTCTTCCTCAGTGTCTCTCTCCCTCACAGCTGGCCCTCCTCCAGATGGGATCGACCCAACGTTAAATCTAATTTAGAGCATTCTCTGTAGGGCTTTTAGTTTTACAGCGTTGCACTGAGCAAAGCAAACACTGTTCTTTCACTCCATGATAGATCCCATATTCAAAAAAATATCCAAAGTGTCATTTCAGTAATACTGAAACACAAGACTTAAAAATAATAGTAGGAATACATTTAAAATAGCAGTGGCATCAGTTCAAATAACTATGTACAGTGTGTTATAATTATCACTACTACTGAAATACCCTCTCACAGTGTAGACAAAATTATAGAAATAGAGTAAATAAGTATGCTTTTGTGAGTTTTATAATATACTATGGAACTTTTCTGGTGGAGGGTCTGTCTCCTGCTTGTCTTCAGGGAGATTAAACCAGCAGCTGACATGTACCGGCCAAGTTACATATCAGATCTGTGGAGAGGAGACACTGCTTTCCAGATATTTGCAATTATTCATCTTCCCATGTGTAATGTTGTTTTCTTATCACAAACATACCTGGAAAGTTTTGTTTCATCCATTCACACGTTTAACACACAAACCCTGTATATTTAGTTCTTCTCTCAGGAAACGTCCTGTTCCACCTTGTGATGTCACATGGTAACAGTGCCACTGTATTTTTAAACTACACTTTCACTAGAATCATTTGGATATTTTCAGTCCTGGAATTATCTGTCTCTACTGAACTAAAGCTAAAGGGAACTGTAAACCTGCAAACTTCATGACATCACAAGGTGGAATAGACCATTTTGAGCTTTGGAGATGTAAACAGACTAATAATAAAGGATTACTCAGACATGTGTGAATGCAACAAAACACAACTCCAGAGTCAATTTTACATAATATAGAAGTAGTAAAAATACCAATTATTAAAAAAAAAAAAAGCCTTATAGTGGAATATTCCAGGCAATACAATACCATATTCGTGGAGAGCTGGAGTGGTGGACCCTCATCAGAAAAAGTTGCACGTTGCACCTTTAAGTTTATGCTTACTGCCTGAACTTTCTCCTTATATGCATTCATTCATGTGTGAGTAAGCTGTAAAGTGGAGCTTGTTTTATTGATCGTGGCCGCATTAAATTGTGTCTTTATTTGGCCCACTATTGACAAAGACCAGGAAGTCTCTGTGTCTGAACTGTTCTCCTCTCTTCCTCCTCATGCTTCCTCTCCAACAGATGTAAGAATCTATGTCAAATTAAATGATTCCATTATAACAGAGCTATGGGGATGATATAGTGAAGCGTCATCTTGTAAAACACAAGTGCAGTGCCTAGTAATTGCTTATCAAATGTCAAAGTCGATCAGTATATAAAACAATTAACATTCAATTGGTTTGTGGCAGGTTTGGGATGTGTGGATGAAATTTTATTTAAAAGGGAGTAACAAGCCAGTGTGTATTTTGTGCAAGTCCCAAAAATCAAAATCTGTACTATATACACTATTATATACAGAGGCACAAGCATAGATCATTCATGTAGGTCATGTACAGTAGGTCTCCATGACATTTTATACTTCCTTTGTTCTATTGTTTCTTAACCCAGGCAAGAACCACATCCCTGTTGGAGTATCATGTTATCTAAAATGTAGGCTATAGTCTTTTAAGCAGTTATTGGTGCTTTAACATGTGTTACCAAAATGTTCTTCACAGTACACGTGTTATGAGATCCGTATTTTGTTCTTTATTTTCTCTATGACAATGACAATAAAGGCATGTGACATTTTATATTTTCTCAGTAACTGTTGACAAATAATGTCTAATAAACTCAGAATACAACAAGATACAAGCAGGTGACAGGTCAGCTCTGTGGAGAGCCAAGCCCTTTCACAAATAATTAATAATTGTTTAACGGTCCAATATTACACAAAATTGACTCATGTGAGCTTTTTTGTGAGCTCAAAAACATTCCTAGAGTCATTTTTGTTTGATTCACACACGTCTGAGTGACCCTTTAGGCTATTATTAGTCTGTTTACATTTCCAAAACGCAAAATGCTCCGTTCTACCTTGTGATGTCATGTAGTGGTAGTTTTCAAGTTAACAGCTACCTTTTACCTTTTGTTTAGTAGAAAGATCTGCAATTCCAGGGCTGATTCTAGTGAAGGTATTTGGAGTTTAAAAACACAGTGGAGCACTTCCTGTATTACCACATGACATCACAAGGTGGAACACAGTGTTTGAGAGAAGTACACTAAGTATGCAAGGTTTAAAACCAGACTAAATTTGGTGTAGAATGAAGTAGTGTTCATAAACTGAAGATCAATAAACTTAATCTCAATTTTAAATAAAAAATATAAATAAATAAAAACAGAGAGAACAGCAGAATAGGCTATTTTCAAGGAACAACCACAAAAAGGCCCGTACCGCAATTTGTGAACCACTCCGTGTTAAATAAAAGCGCAATTTACAAAAAAAACAATATGATGTTATGTGTCACCGTTGCAGCTGATGTATAAGAAGGCTCCGAGGCTCCGAGGCTCCGAGGCGAGTGCAGACGTGCGGTTTGATTGGCCGCGCTCTCCGGTCTTTTCCAGGGGCGTGGATCTCAGCAGTGAAGTGAATGGGAGCGCGTTTGAGTGCCACACTGGTCTATCTGCCTAACGTGCTGCAACGATGACCGCTCAAAACTGTTGTTCTGGCAAATTACTATCCAACAGGGCCACGGGAAAACTCAGCATTTCTGTCTCTTAAAGCGGCCATACTGGTAAATGCGCACTGATCAGTCACGGTGTTGGTGCCTACAGAGGAACAGCGCGGATCTGCAGCCGCCGACTAGAGATGCACGCACGTACACGGAGATAAATAGCCTACTTTGTAATTTCTTATGGGATTTTTCACTTCGTTTGACCCGATTTGAGTAGGATTATGACCACTCTTTTCATAATGAGGCGCATTTGTAGATAGGGCGTTTTTACGTCCACATTATGCAGTGGAAACCCTGCTAATCTAAACAAACGCTTTTCTAGTAACGCTACTGAACTGGACACTGAACTGGACACGACAGGTCTGCAAAACGTGGATCGCTAGCGTGACTTTTGCTGTGTGGTATCCCTCCCTGCGCTCGTGGCTTTGTAATGGGTAAGTGTGGATTCATGTCGTTTTGGTATCAAAATGCGTAAATGACTAAAATAATTGCCTTGGTACACAAGAAATGATGATTCTTATTTAGTATACTTGTGTGGATGTTACAGTTTGACACACCATTTTGTAGTCACTAACAGTTCTTGTTTTTATGCATGAATCTGACCTTATTTAGATTTATAGCCTATTTAATAATCATCACATTTTGGCAAGACATATCAAATGACACTATTGCCAATTTAGAACCCCTGCCTTTATGGTTTTATTACTATATGAGCCTATTGGTCTCACTTAAAAATAATTAATGCAAGGAAGTAATTTATAAAACACTCCACAGCCACCCATATTCTTAATTATTATGTGTTGCCAGCATGTGTGGGCCTTGGCACAAACCACCTAACACCACGAACCGTTCTCTTTCATAGCATTTCTGACAGCAATTCTAGAAAGCATTTGATCATAATGTTTAAATCTGTATTGAAAGTGTTGTTTATTTCTACTGTTTTGTTATTTTTCAGCTCATGGGTCTTTTACCTGAATATTCGGCAGTGCTATCCATCCTGACGCTTTTGGGGGCTTCCTCTGACAAACTGCGTCACCGAGTGGGCACTGCAAGAACTCCCCTATAGATTTCCCCCATTTGAAAGTGTACAGACCCTCGTGCGCTGAAATCCAAGCGTTCAAGTGGATCTTTTGTTAAACCATGGATGTAAATGGTAGCGTGAACTCTGACCTGCACCAGAAACGCCCCTCTGTACCAAACTCCCGTGGTGAATCTGATATTAACAAAGACACGAAAGATGGCAGGGACTCTAATGCCTTCCCTTTGTCTAGTTTTCAGAAAAATGTCCATCAAAGATTTATTAGAAGAAATTTATGGTTTGCCGATGTGGAAGAACATGCTTTTGAGGCCCCTGAATGTGACAAAAAGAATAAGTTACTCAACATTAACTTGCGAACAATTGTGGACAGGAGTAGGAGTGCTAGTTTGGGGATTCAAGAAGGTTCCAGCACTGAGAGCCAATGTGGGCAAAAGGACAGTGCCACAGAGAGTGCCAGTGCAGATGAGGATAAGGACAAAGGTGGAGAGGTGTCAAACGTGATGTGCCAAGACGGTGGTAAGACGGCGGTGAAGTCAGCCAGCGAGGACAACGAAGAGGAGGCAGAGATGAAGGCAGTGTCCACATCTCCAGGAGGACGCTTTCTTAAGTTTGACATCGAGTTGGGCAGAGGGTCCTTCAAGACGGTCTACAAGGGCTTTGATACGGAGACATGGGTGGAGGTGGCCTGGTGTGAGCTACAGGTGAGTACTGTTATGTCACTCACAGTATTCGTGAACTTGAAGTCACATTGTTTTGTATTTTTGTTCTAAGACCGTGGCATGATGGTGCTTTTCATAGTCAAAGGTTTCTGACTGTTCAAGATTATTATTGAGGTACTATGGTCTAGTAGCTGGTAGGGATGTAACAATAACCGAAAGATCGTGATACTATATCGTCAAACTTCTCACTATAATATCTTGGACCATCACAATATATCAAATTACAAGTCTCTTTGCTTAAATTAAGAGTTATGGTGCAGCAATGGCTAAAAAAAAAAAAGACAGAGGGAACTATATAGACCATGATCCTTTGCTCCATTTCAGTGTAGAGTGCAAGAGGAAATAACAGTTCTAAGCACTTTTAAGTCTTAGTTCTTTGGATTAAGTCTTGTCAAGGCAATTTAACAGGAAAATGTAGCATATTGGCCTTCACAAAATATCGCAATAAATATCGTACTTTGAGATGTATATCGTGAAAATATTGTACCAAGAGATTTGAATATTGTTACATTACATCCCTAATTGTGAACCTCCCCGCCATATTGTGAGCTTTCCCATGATATCACAAGAAATATTGTACCATGAGGTTCATGCCGTGACGATATCGTATCATGAGATTTGGACATCGTTACACCCCTAGTAGCTAGCTTAAAATGGTTGCAGATGAATGCGTTATTGAAAATCTAATTCAGTACTTCTTAGTCACAAGCATAGACATTTCAATTTAGAAGTGAGCATGGGGGTGCTTCCGGCTCCATCGACTCTGGCTCCACTTGAATTTAAGTTGAAAAACTGTCAGCTCTCTCTGGTCGTATCAACCTGTTCTACATGGTCCTGCTGTTGTTTTTTTCCGTAAATAAATCCCTATCCCTAAAATGGAACTGGCTACAAATTCGCCCCTACAATTGCTAGCCTCGTGAGCTTCATTTGACTGAAACTGAACGCTGTGGGTGACCTCACAATCCCTTAGTCCACTTCTTTATACAGTCTGTGGTCACAAGGTTCATATGCCCAATCGATGCCAAGGAGGAACCATGCTCAAAAGCCAAAAAGGATTTCACATTTGATCATATTTAGTACATGTAGTACATAGGTCTGCTCTGTACATTTGAGATGGTAGCACGCTAAAAAGTCAGGACTCAAGAAATCACCTGCTTAGTGCAATAACTCATTATTTCTGTCCAGTGAAGACTTCAGAGGGGATAATCTCTCTCTTACTCTCAGGAGGCTTAGCAGACTACAGTTGGCATCAGTAACTCTTCAAAGGCTAAAACCTATGCAATTGATTTTACCTTTGCAACATTTGGTGTGCATGAGGAATCGTGTTACACTTTACATAGTATATTTGAAGATGCAATATGTAATTCACATTTATTTTAAAGGGCCGATATTTAGCTTTTTTCTGATATGTTATAATGTTTCCTCATCAGAAACACACCTGGAGTTGTGTTTTGTTTCATTCTCACATGTTTTACACAGAAACCCTGCATATTTAGGTGGAGTTTTTTTCCCAAACGGAAAACAGAAGTTCCCCTTTTGTTTTGAAACTCTGTACACCTTCATTAGAATCATTTAGATAATTTCAGTCCTGGAATTGCCAATCTTTACTGAACAAAATGTAAAATCTGTTAACTTGAAAACTACCACTACATGACATCACAAGGTGGAACAGAGGACTCTGAGCTTTGGATAGGCAGACAGACTAATAATAAGGGTTACTCAAACGTGTGAAACAAAACATAACTCCAGGTATGTTTATGATGAGGTAACAACATTATAACATCATTTGTTTTGAAAAAACGTGCATTCATAATGTGAGCAGGGTCTCCTCTACAAAGCCATAGTGTGTCACCTGTTTAATGCCATACTATGGAACATGCTAGGCTAAGCAATAACTCAAAGAAAGACATTTATGTGATGATTTATGAGAGAAGGCTCTGGGCACACAGGTAAACATGTATAAATTCAAACTTCAAAATCATGGACTGAGCCAGGTCTTGACTTGTGCTACACATTCCTGCTATATGGATCCATCAAGTGCTGACTTTGCAGTTACATCATGTTTGCATTAAAGTATATCTGGTGTCACTGTCATTGTGCAGTATTTGAGTCAGTTGTACGTGATATGTTGTGATTTTTACTGCCTCCCTCTGTGCGACAGGAGGTAGGCAGACAGGAAGCAGCTGAAGTGGGCTGTTGCATGCTGGGAACTGTGAGGTGGCCACACTGAATGGTCTACCTAAGGTATTAGTGACCTGCTGTGTGAATGTCCAGAGAAGGCCTAAAGAGGATTTTATTGACTTATTGCTCAACATGATCAAACGGACAATTCCTTTCATATTAATAAATAAAGTACATGTACTTAAAGCCAGTTTAGCACAAAACTTAAAGGTGCACTGTGCAACTTTTCTGGTCGAGGGTATGACACCTGCTTGGCTCCATGGAGATATTATTTCTTATGCTCCATGAAACATTCCAGGATATCTATTAAGCATATCCATCTAGCATTTATTCATTACGGGTGTTTCTGTTGCTCAAAAATACACAGATTCCTTCTGTGAATACGGGTGACTCTCCACAGATCTGATCTGTAATGTTGCATAGTGCTGTAACTTACTTGTACTGTGGAACATAGTCCTAGTCAAAGCAGTAGCATTTCCATGGGGACATCAGGTGGCGGACCCTCCATTAGGATTATTACACAGTGCACCTTTAAATATTTTGTACTAGTGGTGATTTTAAGTCAATTGTTCATACAATATTATTCCAAAATGAAGCGCTGTAACTGTATCTTGTCATCGCCAAGCCGACTGGATAGTGCATTATAACTTTAACATGCAACATTTACTTTAAAAAAAAAATTACACAGGGGAGATTACATAGACAATCTCCACTGCGATGGGCTAGAACCACATCGAAGTGGAGACTGTCTGTCAGAGCACTCAGTGTAGAGACAGCATTGCAGGGATATGTGGATGACTTCATGTATGTGGTGATGTCATGCAGTTGGGCAGCACACGATGATGGTATGAGGAACTGGGAAGTGATCCACCAGGTTTTATCCTCCCTTTGAGTCATGTTTAAATGTTCCATGTTCAGTCTGTCACCTTGGTAACCCAAAATCTCTTCATTTTGTCCAGAGCAGATTAAAGTCAGTGGAACAGGGCTGTGCATAGTGATGTTATGTAAAACGTGTGATCTTTCGAGCACACTCAGCTTAATGACCTATTGATCCCTTCGGAAATATTGATCAGGGCTTTGAATGCTTCACTCAACAAAATCTCCTGAGGGTCTTCACGGCAGAGGTACTAACTAGAAATGGAAAAGTATTTGTATGTAAACGGACTATTGTCATTAATCAACATCAGCAAAAGTGTTGGGTTCAGAAGTGGCATTGTGCAATATGAGATGCAAACTACACTTAACTTAAATTGCAGTTAACAGGTAAAATATGTTGGGTAGATAAATTGCAGTTGAATCAATATCACAATTTTAAAGTTGCATTTAGCAAATAATAAAAATTGCAATTTAAGTAACACAATTCCCTCTCGAAGACAAAATATTTTGTTTTTTAGTGGGGAAAACAAACCAACATGTGGGGAAAACTAACCAACATGTACAAAATGTGGTTCTTGCATTTGTTTTATTTGTCCCTGGATTATGGTTGTCAAAAATATAAAAAATCAGATAGTAATTTGAACCTTTCCTGAATAGCTGTAGAAACATCTAAAAGCTGATTAGCTGTGATTAGCTGTATCATAGTGGGTATAAGAGCACATAGATTAGTAAACACCCATGGGCCACGTGGAACATACCTGGATGACAGAGGGATTACACGGATATAAGGCCACATGGTAATATAAAAGAAAGCACTATTATTATTGCTGAAAATGGCACTCTAGTGTCTAAATAAAGAGTATTTTATAACTGTGGTATCAGAATCAGTATTGAGCATCAAGTCTTGGCATTGAAATCAAGTTTGAAAGAGTATTGTGACAACATTGCCCTGTATAACTTTAAAATATGCTCTGAGAACCTGATTTAACAGTAACGCCAAATCTAATCACAATCCTTTTCCCAAAACTGTGCATCAAGTTCCAGCAGTGTGGAAAATACATATCTTATACATATGTTTTTCTCATTTTTGGATTATGGAGAAAAATAGGATAGGCTTATCCTGTGTTTTCATATGACCACATGAAATTAGATATCACTTCCTTGCTTGATTTGCAACATACT
Source organism: Boleophthalmus pectinirostris (assembly GCF_026225935.1). Lineage (NCBI taxonomy): Eukaryota > Metazoa > Chordata > Actinopteri > Gobiiformes > Gobiidae > Boleophthalmus > Boleophthalmus pectinirostris. Next base: position 21,582,546 of record NW_026571515.1, read on the forward strand.
ACTTTATCAGGTAGAACACTGTAACCAAATATTCAGACTATAGATTGTAAAAAGCTTGAATTCAGCATCAACTTTAAAATGTGTTTAAATTCTAAGAATACAGTTATGTAATTCTGAGGAAATGGATCTCAGAGAAATTGCATATAGTTCAAAGAATAAATTACCACAGTCTATGGTCACGACCTACTTTCTCACTTCGTCCTGGGGCCTGTCTCTCTGCTTACAGGTTCAAGTACATAGGCCTGCCCCATTTTGACTTTACTTTTTAAGAACTTGGCAATGGTAGATGATAGATATGAGACTTCTTTATGCCACTTACACAATAATAATAAAGCAGGTTAAACTTGATGAGCCGTTTTTATATATACTGTATCATTAAAAGACATAAACTGCAACAAATAAATTCCAGTATGTAACTAATAATTGGCCGCAAAAGTTATTTATTCAGCCGTCTACAGCTCAAATCTTACGTTATTACATAAAAATATCCCCACAATGTCAAAGAAATTGTACACATGATTAATACTGAGTCTCAAAATATAATTATAATTAAACTGAAATAATATTATCTATATATATGAGATTTCATATATTGAACAATGAATCAATATAGTCTTTATCGTGACAGGCCTAATATTAATCCACTAGTTTTATTTATTATTAGTTATTATTTATAACTGATTGCAGTGGTGAAAGGATGGCCTATGTATGTGGACATAGAGATGGTACAGGAAGGTCAGCAGAATTGTAGTTTTTTTGCTATATTCAAGTTCAGTAGACTTCTCTTGCTTCACTATTTTTAATCTGGCATGTTGTTTACCTTTTCCTTCTCTCTCTCCCACTTTCTCTCTATCTCTGTCTCACGCCTCCATTCTCCCCATCACATCACCCCCATCTGTGTGAGCGTGCCAAGTTGCTGCTATGACACAGGTGGTGCTGGCAGCCCACTGAACACTGAACTATTTAAGTAATGTGTTTTGTAGAATGCTCAAGCTAACAACTCCATCTTTTAAATAGTTGGATGCCGTGTAATGAAATGTAGACAAAACAAAGTAATTTATTATGTTTACACATGGCAATGAATTACTCAGGATTGTACCAAACCAAAAGGTGCATTATGTGTGAGATACTGAGATGTTTGAAGAATACTGTATGGCACAGCTTTATGGAACATTGAGGAAATATTGTTATCTGTTGGTAAAACTAGAAATTGATCGATATGTTTGTTTTTTTTCATGGCTCTTGCTGATTGTTTAGACTCCCAAGAAACCAATGACTAGTGGTGGAAGGTAACGAAGTACAGAAGTAGAAGTACAATTTTAAAGTAATTTTAATTTTTTTTCTTATGTAGTTTTTACAGTAGATACTTTTTACTTCACTACATTTGACAACATGTATCTGTACTGTCTACTCAACTTTATTTTAGAACTGACTGAAAAGTAAAAAGTATTTTTCTTTATGGTTTGACACCTGCTGAAATGGCTGAGACTTTTGGCATGTTGAATTTGTGTCAATGCCCCAATTTCAAGCAAAGCAAATACACAAAAACAGCTAAAACAGACAAAAATGAATAAATCAGTTGATTCACTTAAAATCAGCTCAGTTCTTTATCAAAATCACTACATTTGATGCTTTAATTATTCAAAATTGCTGCAAGAAAGTAAGTAAAGTACATTTTTAAACAAGTACTTTGACTTGAGGAGATTTTTTCACCTGATACTTTAATCTTTTTCCCCTGTACTTGTACTTTTACTTAAGTAACAAAATTGAGTACTTCATCCACCACTACCAATGACTGATAGCTTTACCAATATTTTGGGCAATATGTAGAGCAGAAATTTACATTGACATTTTAGTATCATGACTACACTGCCCTGGATCTGGAACTTTAAAAAAATGCTCTGAGAACCAGATTTAACAGTAACGGCAAATCTAATCACAATCCCTGTCCAGTCAAGTTCCAGCAGTGTTGAGAATACATATCTTATCCATATCCTTTTCTCATTTTTGGATTATTGCGAAAAATCGGATAGGTTTATCATGTGTTTTGGGGCCGATATATGGGGTAGATTGCGATTGTTTTTCCCACATTACGCAATTTTAAATTTACTCCATACTCATCCGCAGTCCTTTACAACCTTTAAGAGAGCTGTGTAGTCTTGTTTTCAGTAGTTATCTTTACACGCTACGATGTAAGCTTTCTGCACATTTTAGGCCGCAGATAGACCAAAACAAAATATAGGCCTATGCTGGAGATTTAAGGTTGATAGCTGATGCGCTTAAAAGTGCAAATATAGGCCAACCGATTTAATGGTCTATCTCTAAAAACAAGTACTACTGTGCTAACAATATTATACCTCTTTTAGTGTTGTCAGGATACTAAAATTACAAGTTTGATTTCGATACTAAGAAGACTCAGTACTTAATACTGCTTCCGATACCATGTTGATAGTAAAAAACACACACTCACGCACATTTACTTAGATGTTTAAATGACTATTATTATTGTCTAAATCATAGTACTTTCTTTTATATTCCCATGTGGCCTTCTATCTGTGTAATCCCTCAGGCATCCAGGTAGGTTCCACAGTTCCAAGGTTCAATACTTTTGATGACCTTAACTTCTTTATGAAATTTACAATGCATTTAGTTTTGCATAGGTCTTGAAACTTTTCTGAACTGCTTATGTCTTTTTAAACTGTCTCTTTCTCCCTCCTGCTCCTTGTTGAAGAGATCGTGTCCATGTCTAACGCAGGGCACATAGTTTACTTCTGATTTTGTGTTGACTCCTCTGTGGTATTTGGCAGGGAGCTTGTTTGTCAGTAGATTAAATCAGCATACAGCAGAGTGTGACGACCATGTAAAGATGCCAGGACGTGGAAATCATGTCTTTTCCTGCACTCTTTAAACACAACATTGTGGCTGACCTATTTATTGGTAAAGTAGTTGGACTGTTATTCTAAAACGGATAAAACATTGGTTAAAAATGCAAAACATGTGTTGCAATATATTCAAATGGACTCATGGTCAGTGTATCGTTAGCTACCAACCACTGCACCAACTGAACATCCTTTAGAGAGGAAGGACAAGCCCGTGAAAGATATTTTTTGTCTTTGTGTGATTTCTTATTTCATATTTCTTCTTGTCAGAACAAGGCCGGGTGTGGCAGGAAGGGTGTCTGATAACAAAACTTCCCAAATAAACATGCTATTGATTCACTTTGATTTCTTTCTTCCCCAATCAGGGAAATGGAAGTGAAAATAAACCAAGAGTTACACAGTCAAATTTTTTTAAAATTTTATTTATTTACATAGTGCAGAAGAATACAAGAATCCTCCTCCAAGGAGGCTTAAATTTGCTTTAACTTTATTAACTTTATTGCAGTAATTTTGTTGTTCTTCTGAGGCCTAAAATGTATTGTGACCCAAAACTGTCATCTTGCGTCACTAATAGTCACTGACAATCCATACTAACTCGTGTGTATGAAAAACATGTGAATCTAGTACTTCATAGCTGATAATCATAGTTCTGGTAAACATTTAAGAACAAGAAAAATATTTACTGCAGACCCGCTAACTTTGAACCTTCCATTTTTTTTTCGGAACAATCCAAAGTGTCACAACAGCTCATTAGGGGCAGTAATCCCAGAGGAATTTACCAGGGTTCTGTGTGTGAACAGAAACAGGCACTTCTCTATTCGATCAGACTCTGCTAGTCTCACTGAGAGTTTAAGTTGACCTCTACCTCCCCGTGATGTTTACAATTATGAAAACTGTTTTATTTCAATTATAAAATGTTTTATTGCATGCTGTCTTTGCATTGGCAGATTGGAATTATTAATCAAAATTTAAATGGATCTTTTTGGTCATCATTTGTCACATCTTTAGTATAAAAACACATTGTAGGGTAGGTACGTGATAGATTTATTTAAAAGTATTTATCATCTAAAATCTCACCAAAATCTTATTTCCAGAACCAAAGCTTATTTCCAAACTGATTTGCAGTGTGTTTTATTCAGGACATAAAACCAGGACCATGACTAAATAAATGTATCTGTTCAACATAAAAAATAAGTACATGCTCCGTCTGTAATCAGCCTCTCTTGTTCTCTGTAGGTGTCCTAGATTCTTCCTCTGTCAAGCGTGACAAATGCCTCCCCAATAACTACTTTTAACTATTTAGGGGCACACTTTCTACCTAGTTCCCTTTCTCTGTTTGACTTGTAGCTTTAGTTTTTTTATGTAGTTTTTGAATGGTTGAAATTCCAGTTTAGAGGAAAGTTTCTTCTGGTCAAGACGGACATGTTGAACTGGTTAGTCTTACAGCTTGGCAGTAGTTTATTTTTCACCAGGGACTTTCCCAGAGCTCATTTTGGTTTGTTCACCATTGTTGGCTGTGGCTGCACGTTTTTGATAATGCTCGGCAACAAACATCTAAATGTAAAAAAAAAAAAAAAAAAAAAAAAAAAAAAGATTTAACTGATGAGTACAGTAACCTACTATTAAACTAGAATACTACTAAATTATATAAAAATGGCTACATGTCTTTATACACTACCAGTCAAACGTTTGGCCACACTTTTTCATTTGTTTCTTCTTTGTTTCCATGATTATTTACACTGTAGATTTTAACTGAAGTCATCCAAACTATGAACAAACATGGAAAGAAGTAACCTCAAAATCAAAAAGTAACCTGAAAATAACTCTTATTACTTATTACTTCTCACTGACAATTGCCATTTCTTGATCCTTGAAAATTATTTCAGGTTAGTTTATTGTTAAGATTTAGAGAAGGCCAAGAGCTTGCAGCTCTTTGAGGAATCTACTATAAACTACTACTATTAAAAAAAATTGTTGAGTTAATTCATTTTTTTTCTTGCTTTATATATTTCATGTCTTCTGCATGTATTTAAAATGCAGAAAGTAGTAAGTCTAAAGAAGAATGAAAAAAAAAAAGATGTTGTGTCCAAACTTTTGACTGGAAGTGTGTGAAGATGGTTTAGCAAGGCATCTGACATAAAACAACAACGCATATATGCTAATCCCTGCACACTGGGACACACCCACGAGAAAGAGAGGAATTGCAATACTTTTTTTTCTTGCATTTCGTATCACTGCTAAGCTATTCTCATTATAAAGATAATTTTCTGCTTTATGTAGATCTCTTACTACACAGTTATATATAGTATCGAACATGAGGAAATGTCCGGCTTGTGTTTAGTCTGGACCAGAGCAGAGTGCTGATTCAAGTGGGTCTTGTTGGCGTTTTGCCTCACTGCAGCGGCTGCTAAAATACTCAGGGAGGTCGACTCGGTTCTCCAGTTCATCCTGGGACATCTTTGGCCACTACCCCACTTCACCCGCCTCGCCTTTCTCTGCTTCAAACTCTGTTCTCATGATTATTGCATGAAACGTGCAAATATAAAAGCCCCTCTTCTAGCAAATCTAACAAATTTTGAAGTGCAATATTTTGCTATGTTTCATGTTCACTGATCTTTAATTTCTTTGTCATGTGTATAGACTGAATGTTTTGTGCCCATGTCCTGTTTTTTAGTCTTGCCATCAACCTGCCAGTGCTGCTACAGATGAAAATGAGCTCAGTACACCATGTAAATGTGCCAAACACATGTTGATTAATATGCATTGTCCCATATTTAATAAATAAACATAAACATATATTGCTGAAGTAAATACAGATGATAAATGATAATATTGAAACTAATTGATGCCACTGACACAATAACCCAAGAGCAGATTGAAACCACAAAAGCTATTCTAAATCTGCAATAGTGTTAGAAAATCATGAGCTGCAGTAAATAAACAGCAGAATCAAACACTTCAGTACTTAGTTTTCATCTTTAATGAATTATAGAAGTTATTAATTCAACCATTTATGGCTTAAATCTTGTAGTATTGTCAAAAAAACTCAAAATTCACCAGTAGTGCTAAGAAAAAGTACACATTAGTATTGACCCCCACAAACTTTTATAGCGATTAGTTAATATAGAAATTATCGTGACAGGCCTACTCTTTTCAATTGGCTCTGGGTCCACTTAGTACTTATGTCTATGCAGGATATAGATATTTTCAGTCTTTCTTCAGGGATGGGACATTTGTGCATATTTGTCTTATTTTGGACATTGGGTTGCGTTCGGCCCTGTGGACCATAGCACCAGAGTTATTCTTGGACCTGATGAATTATTAATGATTGATATTTTAAACTTAATGTTTGCCATCAAATAGCATTGTCCATCACTGTTTTGGCTCAGTCATTTTGTGGGATTTCCTTGTTCCACTGTATATTTAATTTTGTAACTGAATTTTATAAAGTATAGCATTTTACAGTTTCTCACATTCGATTTATAATTTGGATTTAACAACATTGTATACTGGGTGGGATCAGTATTCCAGAGAACAGATTTAGAGCAGTAGGCCAAAGCATAATGCTCATTGATTTATCATAAAACTGTGGACTTTACATAAAAAAGAGTGCTTGTTAAAGGTGCATTGCACAACTTTTCTGGTGGATGGTCCACTACCTGCTTATCTCCAGGGAGATGTTATTGCTTTGCCTGGATTGTTCCATGGTATGACATTAAACATATTTATCTAGCATTTATTGATTACAGGTGTTTCTGTTCCTCAAAAATACAATAATTCTTTCTGTGGATATGGGTGACTCTCCACAGATCTGAACTGTAATGTAGCATAGTGCTGTAAGCTGCTTGTCTCCCTCATGGTACTTTTGTTCAGTATAGTAAGTTCCTGCATACACTATTATTCCAGAGATTAGAGATGATCTTCTCTTGTTTTGTCTAATACATGACTCATGCAATGTTGCAGTGTTAAGTTCTCCTTGGGAAAGACAACTGCAAAGTACAATAACTACTGTGTGCTTTTGTGCCTAGTTTTATATGACATTCAAATATGTTGTCTTTTATTAGGACTATGTGATCGAAGTAAAGTTAAAGGTCCTATATTATGCAAAACTGACTCTTGTGAGCTTTAGGCCATGTTATAATGTTGTTACCTCCTCAAAAACATACCTGGAGTTGTGTTTTGTTTCATTCACACATGTTTGAGTAACCTTTTATTATTAGTCTGTTTACATCTCCAAAGATCAAAAGGCTCTGTTCCACCTATTGATGTCATGTAATGGTAGTTTTCAGTTCAGCAGTTATCTTTTACCTTTTGTTTAGTAGCGCTTGGCAATTCCAGGACTAAAAAGTGATCCTAGTGAAGGTGTATGGAGTTTAAAAACACAGTGTAGCCCTTCCTGCATTACAACATGACATCACAAGGTGGAACAATGTTTTCTGTTTGAGAGAAGAACTCGGCATAATATGGGCCCTTTAAAATGTATTATGCTACTTCAATCCTTAATTCCATAACTTCATGTGAAGAACATGAATGAACCCTTCCACACATTATGTCATTGTGACCTCTAAGAAACAGAGACTTCCTGTTGGATCAATACAGAATCACATCCTCTGCGTATTGAGCGTAGGCTATTCATTTCAATGAAAGAAGCTGTGTACCCCAGTCGCTGATCTTTAAACGTACATATTAAAGCTAACCTGAGAGTTTCAGTTGTTTCATACATAACTGGCTGTTTATATAAGAAAATCCCCTTATTGTTGTTATTGTGACATAGTTTCAGATACTGGCTCTAAGTTTTCTTTACAGGAAGTTTTCAAGACATTCTTAATGAAATCCCTGTCACATAATCCAAAAATCAGCCTGATCCTGTTTAAATGTTATGCAGTTATTAGAGGAAATGTGTGTGAGTGTATTGAGCTTTGGGAAATGCCTTGTGCGATAAAGATTTGGTATTTTACTCCATTGTGACAATTCTTAGCTGTTATAATGAGGGCTTATTGATAATTAAGGCCACATATTCTCATAATCTGGCTTGGTTAATATTGGTCAATTATAGGAAAGGTATATGAGGTAACTTGGAATTATGCAATAGTTTTTGTTAGAATAAACATTCATTGTGTTTGTTTAGGTAGCTTTGTAAGGTAGCTTTATTATTCACTGGTTGTTTTAACAATGTTTATAAGGCAGTGTTTGCTGTACAGTGTTTCCCATAGATTCCAGGAAGATTGTGGGGGTACAAGATTTTAATAAGTTCATCTTGGTCAAGTTTGTTTGTATAGCACAATTTGTACACAAAGGGCTTTACAGAATAAGACAGATATTAAAATGACAATACAAACAAATCAAAACATAAATAATCATCACAAAATTAACAATAAAACAGTAAAAGTGCAGAGTGAAAACCTTTCAGTCATAGGCACAGCTAAACGGAACAGTTCTGAGTTTGGATTTAAAGATGGTCAAAGCAGAGGCCTGTCTCACATGATTAGGAATACTGTTCCAGTTTTAGCTGTATTAAACTTAAATCTCATACAGTTTATGGAGTATAAATGGTGTTTACTGCCTGCATTTAATTTAAGCTGTCATTTTGCCCAGTATAGTTCCTTTTAAAGGTTTATGATAACACAATGGGCATCAAAGTGGGATTTTTATAGTCCAGGTTGTCTTTAGAGTATGGGGATGAAGTTTAGACTATGTAGGGCCACCATAGTCTCCTTTATTAATGGGAGACACTGCTTTATATTTGAAAATCTGACTTGTTAGTTAAATGCATCTCAATATTTCCCCAAACTGGCACATAGCAACAAAACTTAGTCAAACCAAAACCATTTCATCTCTGCACCAAAAATATCAGAATTTGACACAAGTGGAGCACAGAACCAGCAATAATGGCACTTTTCTTCTATGACAGCCACCTGTGAAGACGTCACGGTGGTGTCTGATTAGTCTGTCTGTGGTGCTGTGAAGATGGATGGTCCCTGAGCTCAGAGCCTCTCCTCACCGGGACCTTTCTCATTCTATTAGTGCATAATCAATAGTGCGTGATAGCCGCTGTTGTCCCACGGGAGTAACACAATTTTTTATCTAAAAGTGCAGTAACGGCAGAACGATGGCCTTATCATTTGTTGTCTGTCAAACATTTGTCTGTCTCAGCATGTACAGTGTGTCTTTGCTGTGTGCTGATTTTCAGAACTGAATATTTTGTTCTAAGAGGTAGGCCTGTCACGATAACAAATTTTGGAGTGCGATATATTTAGACCGGTCACGATAATTACTATATTGACTTATCGTTCAGTATATGAAAGCTGGAATCGTATTTTTGCGGTGTCAGTATTTATTGTGTGTAAATTTTCTTTGCACTACTGGGAAATGTTTGGTTATCCTTTGGCTATAGGATAAGATTTAAGCCGTAAAAAGTTGCAATTAATAACTTCTGATTTGATACAGATGAAAACTAAGAAGTAAAGTGTTTTATTCTGCTGTTTATTACAGTGAGTGGGGTCACCTCTCCACAAATCTAACCTGTAAGTTGGCTTGCACGTCTCCATAGAGATTCATAAGCTTATGCCCATATTGTGGAACATTCTAAGCACATCTCCATGCAGCATCTCCAGCAGACAATAGGGTTGGGCGGTAATACGGTATTATAGTATCCCACGGTATCAAAAAAAATCTGCAACACATAAGGACCTAATATAATATAATTTATTGATACCTAAATTTGTTTGCTCAGCACAAACGAATATGTGGTTGTATTTTCAATTTAATGCTATCATGATTTAAAACTAATAGTATCTATAACGTTTCTTTTAACTGTGTGGGGAGATGACGTTCCATTACTTTTATTCTGTTGTCACGTGACGCTCATAAGGGAGACCAAGAGAAGATGACAAAGTCAGGCCACAAGCGAGTTGGTCCCAAAAATACTAGTACTTCTGCAATTTGGCAGCATTTTGGCTTGAGGTGCACATTTGTTTACGTTTTACAGAAACGAAACTTAAAACCACATGGCTCATTTGCATATACTAAAAAGTGCTAATAAAAACAGCTGTTTCCTTGTGCGCTGATGCAGTTCAGCTCCTAAAGGACACGACTCAGTGGAATATGAGTGTTCTTTCTGTGACAGAGGATGTGAGGCTGACAGTGAGTCTGTTCTCTGCATGTATCGCGTCGGAGATGGTTCATGTGAAACTTTTCAGAGATTATAAGGTTGCAGGTTGTAGCATAGACCGTATAGCGGTGCAGCTTTTTAGCTTACCAAAGTCTAAAACATTTTGATAATATGGTAATATCGTATACCCCAGTAAAATCCTGAGAACGTTCAACGGTATCAAAATTTGGATACCACCCAACTCTAACAGACAAGTGACACATTTGTGGTACCTTTTAAGTTTATTTTAAGGTTAAAATGTTTTTCATGTTTGATTATTTAATTGGAGCAATAATCAAATCACGTTGTATTTGGTTGCAGTATAGTTCAGTCATCCCCAAAACCATGCATACTGCTTTTCCTTTGGCTGGTGTCCAAACTTATCAATAGTCTCTATGTGTCCCGCTTTTTTGTATAATGTCTCACTACACAATGAACCTCATCTCATCTCCCTTTTGGCCTGCTGTCTATTGCACCTCAGCATCATTCCATCCTGAACAGCGCTGACTGCAAAACCATTGATTAAAACAGGGTTCATGCATTTTAATATTAACCCCTGTAACCCTGACATTAGTTAAACCTTATCCAGACATTTGCATTGGTTTCTGTCTGGCTCTCTGTAGACATCAGATCTTGTGCATTATTCAGGAGAGGCCACATGTGGACCCAGCGGTGTTGTGTGCACAGCATGGCAACATCCCCCCTAATACATACACACAGAAAGACCACGAGTGTAACTCCAACAACACAAACCGTCAGACCAGGGCTAGGATGCTCATGAGAAGCTAAATATCAGCAGCTAGCATGAATGGGACTGCGACACTTTTACTGAGAGCAAAGTGTTGTTCACAAGTCTGACTCATTGCTGTGTTTGAAGCTTGAGCGTGTCTCTAAATAGACTTTCTAGTGTCGGTATGTGCTTAGAGGAATCTGCACAGAATGAAAAGAGACCTTAAAGACAGGTTAGGATTAGTGTATGTATATGGGCCTGTCACGAACACATTTTGAAGCACGATATTTTGCTACAGAGATATACTGTGATAAATGATAATATGGAAAAGACTTTATGCCACGATACAAAGCAGGATAATCCCAGGAAACAACATTTTAAATAGACAGTTTCATTAAAATTCACTATTTGATAGATTTAGAAATTTTATTGATCCACAAGGGAAATATTTTGACACAGTAACTCATCACAATATAATAACAAAAAGCAAAGTTATAAATGATAAATAAATAATAGTTCTGCTAAGTCTGCTCATACTATTTTTACCATTACTACTTAGTTTACGTATTTCTACTAATGCTAGTACTGCTACAACTGTTAAAACTGATACTATGAATAAATATACTATCATTATCTACTACTTTGTTTAAAAGAACTCTTAAAGGTGCATTGTGTAACTTTTCTGGTGGAGGGCTCGTCAAATATTTTTTCTTTATGGAGATGTCTTTGCTTTGTCTAGAATGTTTCACAGTATGGCATTTAACATGTCTATCTTCATGGAGACCAAACCAGACTAAGTTACAGGTCAAATCTGTGGAGAGGTGACCCCAGTCACAATCATTCAAGTATTTTTGAGCTTTAAAACAATCTGTGATTGAATGAATGTGTGGTATACCTGTTTAATGTCATACTGTGGAACATTCTAGACACAGCAATGTCCATAGAAACAAGCAGGTGATGGACTCCCAACCAAAAAGTTATAGTGCGCATTAAAGTACAAAGACAGAAAAAGTACCAACCAACAAACTAAATAAAAACAGTCAATAAAAATATTCTAGTATACGACTTTTGTATAAATGTCTTGTTAAAAGTCTACAGTTAAAACTGTTTACAGGCAGCAGAAATAGAGAAATGGATGGGGACGTGAGCTGGAGGCCATTTATAAAGCCAAGCTCCACTGTGCAGACTCCCACCTCCTCAGTGTACAAGACCATTAGTTCCACACTTTGCGGAGCTCATTCAACATAAACAAGACGCTATGCACTGAGTGAGAAGGTAATAGATTTAAATATTAGTCATGGGAACTCACCGAGGTAATGGAGTGTGGAATTGCACAAAAATGTGTGTTTAAATCAGGTGGATGGATGAGTCACATGACACTGTTGGCTCTGACTTGCATGATAGAAAACTCAAGTCAATTTCTGGGCCCTTCAAACAAATGTACATTATAGTAATAATAATTTTGCCCTCTCCAGATGTTCAGTTGACCTCTGGCTTGGGTTGTGCAATTAATCAAGTTTAATTAAATTTGCCCAAGCAAAGATGGAGTTTAGACTGAGAGGTCCATAGCCAATGCTCTGTCAGTAGAAACATTGGTGCAGTTTTCAGACATTGCCAAACTTGGAGTAGTGTTGTCATAATACTAAAATTTTTGGAAATAGACTTGATACTCAATACAGATTCTGATACCATGATGACAGTAAAAAAAACACTCTTTATTTACACAACAGAATGGGATTTTCAACATTAATTATAGTACTTTCTTTCATGTTACCATGTGGCCTTATATTCATGTACTATCTCTGCCATCCAGGTAGGTTCCATGGTGGTCCATGGGTGTATGCTAGTCTTTATGGTCTTTATACTTGTTCTGATGCAGCTCAAAATCACATTAGTGTTTTTATTTTTATTTTTTTATTTTTAATATTACAAAATAAAATAAAAAAATAAAAAAATCTATAACAGTAAAACGATTGTGAATCATTTCTTGTCATATCGCCTAGCCCTACCTCTGCCATGTGCAAATATAATGATAAGGAGGCCGCATGATAAGAATGTGATAACCAAGTTAAATATTGTGATACAGTTTGCAGCTTATTTTTGTTGTACCATTTTGATTCCTCAATATCCGTGGGTTTCAGCTTACTCTTACATTAAACATTTTCTGAACTTTTTCCCATTCAAAAGATGTAATACTTTGTTTTACATTGTTAATCACGATGGCAATGGTTCTAATTTTGAAACTCGTGAATAAACTATTTAAACATCATAAATTATTCAAATTACAAATATATCAACAACCAAAAATTACAAAAAATGAACTGCATAGCATTATATTTGAGGAGAATGAGTAGTGTTCACACATTTGTTCTTTCTTGATTGAGATAGTGGTTTATTTTATTATCATTTTATTGTTATATTTTTATTTATTAATTTTCTATGTGCTTTCTTCACCTTGATGCATTATATGTTGAGAAGACACATTTTCAAAATAAGCAAATTAACTAAACTAGAGGAGAAGTCAAAAAGACAGCAGCAGCATCAGCATCAGGAGTCAAAGAGTAGCAAGCGATTCTGCCTCACAAATCGTTCTTGCCGGTCGTATCTGTATCCTCCACGTGTTTGTGCAGAGCGGGGAGGAGCACGTGGGGATCACCCGGCTGCCGTCTTTGGGCGGACCCCCCACACACCGAGCACTGCGCAGCTTGCCTCTGTCCTGGGATCTGCAGCGCTGAATTATTCATAGCACTAGAGCGGAGCACAGAAAGACCCCACCCCCAGAACAATCCGACTCTGAACCTGCTGTTTGCATCAGGCTCGTCATGCTTTCTCATTACGTCATGTTACTTTTTATATTAGTAATATTTAAATATTCTGATTAATATGCAAATCACAGTCTAAACCATCTAGCTGCTTAACATCACAGAGCCCTCTAGTATTTTTTGTTTAACAGCAGTATTTTAATCTTTCCTTTTGAGCAGTGCACCTGTCTTCTATGTAAATATAGCATTTAGTTTTGCATATCCTGTAAACTGAATTATTGGGTCCATGAGAACAAGAGGAGATGGCTACAATGATATGCATTTTACTTTTATCAATATAGTATGTTTTTAATGAGCATTTTACATCTTGCATCTTGTTGTCCCTTTATAATTATTTTCAGTATAAGCTTTGTTTGCACACCAAGTATGATTATTACACGCTCCAGAAACTCTTGTAATAGCTATATTGGTTGCAATTCAGTGTTAAGTTAAAGGAACATTCATAAAATGACTATGCACAGAGATGAAAAATGACAAAAGACTGTTCTGTCCATAGTTTTCATACAAAGACACCTATTAATGCAATGTTTTGTGTTATAACTGCTTGGGAGTGGTTCGGATTGTTCTGCTTTAATGTTCATTTTTCAAATAGCATGATTTCACCTCGATGGCTTAATGTCATGATGCCGTCTTTGTTGCCATTCTCAGTGAGGGTGGGGCTGCCAGCTTCACGTCTCGCCCGTGAGGAGTATACATGGTTACATAAGAGCGCTCTGCATGTGATCGGAGAAGCTGCAGTGTAAGATAAAGGAAGTCATGCTGGTTGTTTTAAGGGCATTGAGTTGAATGGAGTGTGCTAGAAAAGGGATGCCTCTGAGTAGGGGATGCTGGTTGAACTAAAGGCGTGGTAGGTGCAAGGTTATAGTGAGACGGATTGCAGATATGGGGGGATGGGGGAGTGGGGTGAGGCCAGTGAAAGGTGGATGAAGTGAAGGAGATGGAGAGAGAATCGATGTCGTTGGACTGCAGCGTGTGGTGGAGGGTGTGAGTGTGTGAGCTTCTCTCCATTCTGCCTCCCAACACAAACCTCGGAAATGAAGGCAACTTAAAGGAACCATATTACTCTGTTTTATGATTTATGTTATAATGTTGTTTCCTCGTCACAAACATACCTGGAGTTGTGTTTTGTTTCGTTCGCACATGTTTAACACAAAAACCCAGCATATTTAGGTTGAGTTCTTCTCTCAAATTGAAAACAACTCCACTGTCTTTTTCAACTCAATACGCCTGCACTAGAATCATCCGGATCATCCATTTCATTCCTGGAATTGCCAATCTCTACTGAACTAAAGTTAAAAGGACTTGATAACTTAAACTGCTTCATGCTGACGTCACAAGGTGGAACAGAGCATTTCGCGCTTTGGAAATTTAGACAGAATAAAAATCAAGGATTACTCAAACATGTGTGAATGAAACAAAACCTTTAAGGGGGCATGAACTTATACAAACTGCAAAATTCTTCTATTCTTCTGTTTTGATACACATTTTGGAAATATTTCCAATAATTATGTTTCTTTTTTTTTTTCTTCACTTTTAGGATCGTAAACTGTCCAAAATGGAGCGTCAGCGCTTCAAGGAGGAGGCAGAGATGTTAAAGGGTCTTCAACATCCCAACATCGTTCGCTTTTATGACTTCTGGGAGTCTCCTCTCAAAGGGAAGAAATGTATTGTGTTGGTGACAGAGCTCATGACATCAGGAACTCTCAAAACGTCAGTACTTGAATATTTGCGGTATTATATTCATCTTTTTTTCACACTAATGTTCTGTAATTTTCTTCTTAAGGTACCTCAAGCGTTTTAAAGTGATGAAACCCAAAGTTTTGCGCAGCTGGTGCCGTCAGATTTTGAAAGGCTTGCATTTCCTCCACACACGGACCCCTCCCATCATACACAGAGATCTGAAGTGTGACAATATCTTCATTACTGGTCCCACAGGCTCAGTGAAAATAGGTGATTTGGGACTGGCAACACTGAAAGCAGCCTCCTTTGCAAAAAGTGTTATAGGTAAGTAAGAACCAGTAAAATCATTATGAAATAGAATCAAGAGAAAACATTACTAACTGTTGTTTTATATTGCATTTAGTTTTGTATATCCAATAAACTGAATGAGGCATTCATGAGAACAAGAGGAGCTTTTAACACAATTTACAATAACTACAATAATATGTATTTTACTTTTATCAATATAGTATCTTTTTAATGTGGAGTTTTACATCTTACGTCTTGTTATCGCTAATAATTATTTTAGTAAAAGCTTTGTTTACATGCCAAATATGATTATCACACTCTCCAGAAACTTTTTTAATAGCTATATTCGTTGCAACTGAATGGCACGTTAAAGGAACAATCATAAAATGACTATGCATAGGGATGAGAAATTACAAAAGCTTGTTCTATCTATAGGTTTTATGGAAAATCTGTAATTGTTGTTGTAATTTTAGGCACACCAGAGTTCATGGCACCAGAAATGTATGAGGAGCACTATGATGAAGCAGTGGATGTCTATGCTTTTGGCATGTGTATGCTGGAGATGGCCACTTCAGAATACCCCTATGCAGAGTGCCAAAATGCTGCACAGATTTACCGCAAAGTCACCAGTGTAAGTCACTGTTCTTCTGAAGGTCCCTGTTACCAGTTAAACAAGTACTTTTCATTTCATCTTTAAGCAGAGATGCTGTAAAAATCATCCAGGAGTCCTTTGAGGGGAGAATTGATTTCCGCTCTTGGCCTGGTTGAAATCTGACCTGTGTCTTATGTGCTATTTAATAAAGACATGGTAATGGTCAGGAGCAATCTGTGAAACTGTCTCTAGATACTCACGTGTTTATTGGCATTCTTTGTCCATTACTTTACCCTTAAGGGACTGTAATAACAAACCGCAGGGAATCCCTTTATGTAATAGTTATACATTTCAGCATAGACAAATAAAACTAAATGCAGCCTACGTAGCACAAACAAGTCAACATTACAACAACTTTGGTACGTTTAAGGACCTAAACCTCCAAGATTGATCATTCTTATAATACATGTACAGTGACTTGTCTTATTTTTGGAAAAGGAGCAAAGAGACTGTAGATGAGGTGTTGCTGTGTCACTGTACAGTATATTATTTTCCTTTTGTTTCTAATAAAATTTTAATGGGGAAGGATTTAAATCTCATATCTGCACTACCTACTTGTTCTTTCTTCTGATTTCTTTTCACTTTTTCACAGGGAGTTAAGCCAGCCAGCTACAACAAGGTCATGGATCCAGAAATAAAGGAGATTATTGGGGAGTGCATCTGCCAAAAGAAGGAGGAGCGGTAAGTGACGGGCACCCCAGGATGCCTAATATTCACACTTTTAAACCAGCGTCCTTTACTGTTTGTGTTTGGGCTATGTCTCATCTCACTTTCTCTGCTTCACTGACCTGGCACAGACGGCTGACAACTCAGCAACATCACAGTTTTCCTTTGTATCTGCAGGGCACCTATCAGTTCAGTTACATAAGCACAAGGGGTCACTTTCAGGTCTATGTGGCTTTTTTATTGTTGAACGATTTCACAACTTCAACATAAACTCAAAGATGCAGAGGAAATAAAGCTTTAATGAGCCTATAATACTACTAGTGCATCCCAGTTGCATGTATTGATACTTTGCAGTGACATCGTGTTGGGGGTGTCCTACATGTATCTCTGTTTGCAGAATGTTAGTTACCACTGTGACGCTTATTAGCAAAAAATGTATTAAGACAACACATTTTTTAGGAGCCTGTGATCAATACAATCATTCATGGTCCTGTTTAGGTGTTTGATTTTGAACAAAATGGTGAAAGTGAAAGACTGTTGGCTAATGCTGGCCAGTTTGTGACAAATTTTAAGTGTGAGAGACTTGTTTAACAGCACAAATCATCTCACTTGTACTTCCAACTAAACCAGCTCTTTCTGGTCAGATTGTGTTAAAATAAACTCAGATTAAAGTCTAGTTTGAGTAATACAGCTTCAGACAGAGCATTGTCTACAGTTGGCATGGCACTCCCAGGTATATTATGTTCTATATGGATGACATCAGCTGCAGAGTACCAATATATGTTTTCAAAATGTCATGCTACACATATCCATAATCATGTTTATTGTTTTGAATTAACTTTTCATAAAATACAAAATGTTCTGTTTATCAGTTGTGCTTTGTTTGGCTTACCTCATCCTAAAATGACCCGGTGCTTCAGAGTTTCTGTAAACTGTTGAACTGAAAATGTTACATGTAAAATTTAAAGCTATTTTTTGTATGTTCCATTTGGCAGGTACACAATCAAAGAACTTCTGAACCATGCCTTTTTTGCTGAGGACACAGGTGTGAGGGTGGAGCTTGCAGAAGAGGATGATGGGAAAAAGGCGTCCATCGCTCTGAAGCTGTGGGTAGAGGACCACAAAAAACTGAAAGGGAAATACAAAGAAACTGGAGCCATTGAATTTTCATTTGACCTGGAGAAAGAGGTTCCTGAAGTTGTGGCACAAGAGATGGTGAGTGGATGATTAAATCTCCCTGTAAACAGATTTACAATTTTGGCCCATAGAAAATAAATAAGATCAATGCCTTTCACAATATTCAGGCAGTGATGGGAAGAATACTTGGAAAATGTATTTAGTCACAGAATACTGAATACCTAGCCTGATTGATCAGCCTGTTTCACTTCGCAGAACCCGTCTGACCTCGCAGCGTTAGTTTTTGTTTGCTCAATGGTAGGCGGGTACTTTTTGTCATTTAACCAATTGCTGCTATTTGTTTGTGACGTATGTAATGCGCCACTAACGGAGCTAACTGGTATATTAAGCTTTTCCCAAATCTCGTAGAAAGAAGGGCAATAACGTCTTTCCCCTTGATAAAATTCAACAAATATTCTCTTTGTTCCAGCTTTAAATTCTCAATCTCGGGAATCGTTGCCAACACAGAATGTATGGCTCTTCGCTGATTAGCTGGTGCCCGAACTCACACTTCTGGGGTTCTTGCAAATTGCATAGTGTATTCCGATTCCTGACCTAGTCGCTGGAGAGAAATAAAATTGAACGGAGGCACTAGTTGGTGCCAGAGTGGCTACCTGCATTGAAATGTATTTTGTAATGTATTCTGATACATGTTCCAATCAGAGTACAGTATTCAGAATACTTTGAATACTTTAACATTGATTAAAATGGTTTTATGTTTGTTTCACTTTTGGGTCTGCATTTCCTGTCACTAAATACAGACGGAAAAATCACACATGCACTCACCACGAGATTGGTGTTGCATATTTTTCTCACCAGTTATATGCAGTTTGAAGGCTAAATTGTGGGGTCCAGTACCACAACATATTCCTTTTAATTAAAAAAGTAACTGTATTTTGAATATCACCAAATGAAAAAGGAATTCAACCAGAATACAGATACTCAATATCAGTATTCTGAATATGTATTATCAGTACATGTATTTAGTCACTTCCCAACAGTGTTTATAGCAGAAGTATGTGAAGCGCTAAATGAACTTCTATTTAGAGATCTTCCCATTTTGCATGTTGTCTAGAGACTACACATATACAGTGCCAGTGTTTATTATTGGTGTACATTGTGCCTGTTTAAATAAAGAAAATAAATAAACATGCACAAAATTATACAGAAAATACTATTGCACAAGTGATAATCTAATTTGAGCTCTTGCTTGCTATAGTATTCCTGGTAAGTGCTCATTTGTTCCTATTTGCAGCTTTAACATTTTCCTGATAAATACGCAGCCATGCCAGCTGCTGACAAAAGCAATACTTCAACACTCATCCCCTTAAAATAGATTTCTTTCCCCTCTGCTAGCTCACATTCTCCTTTCTCCATCTGTCTTGCTTTCAACAACCTTTCTTTCTCAAATCACAACATAGTGCAATGGCCTTTCTTGTGCATCATCAGGTGGAGTCAGGCTTCTTCCATGAGAGTGATGTAAAGACCGTGGGAAAGTCCATCCGGGACCGGGTGGCTCTGATCAAGTGGAGGAGAGAGAGGACAGTGTCTGCTTTTCTTAGACAGGACAAGGCACTGGCCACAACCACACAGACCTCCTCCACCAGAGCTGAACCAGAGGAACCAGAGCCTGACCATCACAATCGCCTCTGCAACCTCCCAACCAGTACCACATCGGTCACATGTGAGGAATTCTGCCTTTTTATTTATTACTGATCAAAACAGAAGGGACATGTGTTAAGAGGCTTTGGTTGGATAAGATATAGGGCCACTGATTGTCTCTACTGCTTGGTTTAAAGAGCTAAGTGACACAATACACTATCAGTCAAAAGTTTGATCTCACCCTGTCATTCAGTGTTTTTTCTATGTTTACTACTTTCTACATTTGATAATCATGCATAAGACATTAAATATATGAAGTATGATGTATGGAATTAGGTCACAAAGAAAAATAAAGTTTACAAAATATTTTTTGACAAAGCAAACGAGAGTAATTTGAGGATTTGATTAGAAAATGTAATAAATTATTATATGATACAGAGTTATTTCACTTTTTCTCACACTTGAATTAAGATATAATTCCATATATCTTGCTAAAATGTGGAAAGTAGTAAGAAAAAAGAAACAAATCACTGAATGAGAGGGTGAGTCCAAGTTTTTGACTGATCGCGTATGTTTAAACAGCACCAGTAGAGACAAAGTGACATGTTCACTCACAGAAATATCTGCAAATATCAATAATCTGGCTTGACATCTGGAGAAATTTGACCACTGTAAAATGAAGATAACAAAAGGAAAAATACATATTAAATTATGTTTTATTCATGTGTGTTTTGGCAGCTGACAGCACATTGGACAGTGGTACAGGCTCCACTGTGTACTCAGACTCACACAGCAGTCAGCAGAGCATCCTTTACCAGTCACTTCTTGAACCCACTATGACAACACAGCAGGTCTGTATCAAAACGGAATAACTCAGAATTTACAAATGTTTAAATTTTTGACATTTACAAACATAAGATCACTGGAACAGTGTTTCTCTCTTATAATCAATACCTAAATATGTCAGGAGTACCAGTGTGTGAATTACAATTGAATTCTGATTTAGGTACAGTATTGCCTCAAATACCTTATTTAATTAGTATGTGTCCATGATTATCTTGTGCTGTGTTATGTGTATTATGTCTTTGAGATTTTCAATATTTTCTGTGTTGGTACTTCTTCTGAAAAGATTTGATATATATTTTTTGCCATGTTTTGTCTTGTTTTCCCTAGTTCTAGTAATTTGAATTGCACAAAAACATTATGCTATATGTTGTTTGGAAAATAAGTGAATGCTAACTTGCGACATAATTGTGACATTTGCACAAAGCTGCTAGATTTGCAGCTTTGTCAGCTATCTAATCTGAACAAACATTCTTATCTGTTTAGTGCCACACAAATGCCTATTTTATTCTTGCCTTATTTCATAAGTGTATTTACATAACTTGTGTTTTGCATTTTGGTGTCAGCATGGTCAGTCCCCAGTCCGACCTCGCTCCTGTGACAAAGGTGAAGTGTGGAGACCTACTCTGAGCCCTGAGATCCGGACGCGTTTGGGCGCTGCCGCCAGGAGGGGGAGTGCTCCTGTTATACCTGTTATAGACACTTACAGAGCCAATCATATCAGTCAACTTAACGGCCACATTCACGCTCAGAGGTCAGTTAGTCCCACCCCCGTCCTCGAGAGCCAATCAGAGTTGAGTCCTACAGAACTGGAAGTAGAAGATATATTTCCCTCTCCTACGACTCTGCATCCTTTATCCCCAGAGCGCCGCCTTAGTGACACGTGTGTGAGACCCTCATCTGAATCGACCAATCAGAATCTAGCTGTTCCAGCTCTAGGTGGACGCAGGCACTCTGACCTAAGCAGTCTTATGAGTCTAACATCTCATCACAATCATTTACTGTCCATGCACAGAGGACACACATGCCAGGCCTGCTTGTCTTTGCTTTACATGAACAATCGCCCTCCCCTGTCAAACTATAATGACCTTCAGTATCCGACCACTGGGTTAACTCATGGATTAGGACGCCATGGTTCAAGCCAGAAAATTTCAAATGAGTCTTCAGATTTCTCACTGCTACAGAAGAACCTTTTTAACATAATCAGTGGAAAATCAGCTGTTTGTCCCACTTCACACACCCAAACCATGCACCCTGCTGTAGCTCGCCGGACACCTCGTAGTGATGGAGATGGCACTTTGAAAACACAAGTATTGTCTTTGATTGGAGACCTGGAATCATCTCAAGATCCCTTGCCTGCAAACTGTTTAGAAGATCCAGAGACCAGGGCCAAGGGAGTGGTAGGTCTCGAGATGAATTTTTAGCATCCTAACAAAGTCTCGACTGCTTCCCTAACCACATGTCTACACCCTAACCTTGAAGTCCAATCTGCATGGAGACACTATGATTTATTACCTTTGACCTTTGCTCTCTGGGCCCTGCTGTCTCAGAGAATGATGGTGGACAGTGCTACAAGGTGTAACTGATTGTGTTTTTCCTGCTCATTAACTTTTCAACTGATACAAATCCTAACACCTTTACTCCCTGAATATGAATCCAGTTTTACCGCTTTCCCTATTGTTGGTCTTAAAACTTGGTTGTTGTCTCTTATTTTACAATGCAGAGATCTAATCCTATCTCTTGTGTTCTTTACTGCTTTTTGTCCCATGTCTTTTACCGTACGCTTGTTTTTCCAGCTCAATAATAGACACAGTATAACCTTATTTGTCAGCAGTGATTGCAGCAAGTTCTCTCTCTTGATTCAATTTTAAAGAGGCCTTGGCATTTATGCATTGATACTTTGCAGTGACTTCATGCTGGGGGTGTTCTGCATGCATCTCTATTGGTAGAATGTTACCATGGTGACACAATGCACACATTAGCAAAAATGTTTCAGTATAGGTTGAAAACTCAAGAGAAAATACTAAATGGATTTAAAGAACACATTTTCAGGAGCCTATTCTCAATATGAGCATTCATGGTCCTGTTTAGGTGTTTGATTTTAAAACAAAAAAAGTGAGAGACTTTGTTGGAACTACAACAGATGAGATGATTTGTGTTGTTAACCAAGTCAGCTATTTATGGTCAGATATACTGAAACAAAGCTTAGAATAAAGTCCAACTTGAGTAAATCTTCAGACAGAGCAGTGCCTACAGTTATCTTCACACCCCCCATCAACTGCAAAGTATCAATTATGTTTTCTCTTTGCAGATTATGAACACAGTGTATTTACTCTGTTTCTTTTGTTTCAGGCTAGCTCTGTGGACCACCAGAATCAGTCTATTCAGGGCATGTCAAGCACCTCTCTACAGTACCTCCAGTCGGGGCTCAACCACCCCACTGCTCCTCTCAGTTCTCTTACCAACGCTGCAGGCTACGCACCTCAAAATGTACAGCAAAGTCAAGCGTCAGCCACAACACAATATATTGCACAGGGCTACCAAACACAAAGTCAGCAACCACAGCATCCAGCTAATTCAAGCTTCTTTTCACTCCAACAAACCTACCCCAGTTGTGTGGCTTCAAATCAAATGCCATCACAAGCTGCACCAGAAATTTACAATCAACATTTGACAAATCAGCCGAAGCACCATGCAATTTTGCAACAAAATACTGTGCTTTCACAAACCCAGGCAGTTCTTACAAACCAGGACTATGCACATACCATAAATGGGCCACAACAACATGCAGCTCCAGTCCAGTTTACTCAAACATTTGTGGAGGAGGGTCAGAGCTTGCTCGCACATGCAGCTCAGGTGAGGATAATGTCAATATATTCTTCTCTTGACATTATTATTGAGGGGAAAAAAGGAATTTGGATCATTTAAAATATTTTAATTTTAAATCATGTTAAAAATGTTTTAAATCAGTTATGAACTTCCATAGCAATTATTACATATTATACTTTCTTCATAGAAAGAGAGATATTATTTCTTTATCGGGAATATTTCCCAATATGGCATTAAACCTTTCTTCATCTTCACGGCGACCAAACCAGATCAAGTTACAGGTCAGAATGGCAGAATGGCAACCCTGCTCACAGTCAGAATGCCTTTTTCTTCAGGTGTGTTTGAACAGTAAAACCACATGTTATTGAATAAATGTAAGGTAGACCTGTTTAAAGTCATATTGTGGAGCATTCCAGGCAGAACAATGACATATCCATAGAAACAAGCAGGTGACAGACCCCCAACCAAAAAGTTACATAGTGCACCTAAAATGAATGCAATATTTTCCACCTTTAGTTTCCATATTCTAGAAAGTATTGCATAATTGACTTCCCCCACACTTACTTTTAATCAGCTAATTTGAAAAATAATCTTGTTACCTCAACTGCACCCTTTTTGTCTCAAAATTTATGAAAACGGTTATAGATTTTGGCAGACTGTGGTGACCTTTTTGTCTAACATTTTAGCTTGCTGTTCCATATTGGACTGGATATGATTGATCTCAACACATTGTAATTTTAGATTTAAGGCAAGTTGTTCAAATATCAGGTTTGAAGGTGATGTCAGTGTGGAAGCTCTATCATTTTGAAATGAGTAGGCTATTGTTATCTGAATCAATAGTAGGAAATGTGGCTTTTCAAAATTAGCTAGCTTTTCTAGCTTACATCCTCTCCTCGTTTCCTCTCCAAATGGTTTACTGTATTGTGCAAGCTATTATTGTCTGGTATTGAACCTTACTATTATTATTTTTCTTGTATTTTTTTCCAGACTTCAGCTCACCATCTCCAGCCCCTGCAGATCTCAACTTCCCTCCAGTCTACACAAGCTTGCCAGGTATCACATTTTCATCATGCTGTTTATGTTGTCATAAAGAAAGAATACATTAGCAATGCATGTTTATATTGCATATAAACCTAAAATAAATAGCTTGTTTTTTGCTCAAAGAAAGCTTGAGCAAAAAATGTTACATAGTATTAAAGGGCCCATATGACAACATTTTCTGATCTATGTTATAATGTTTCCTCCTCAAAACATACCTGGAGTTGTTTTGTTTCATTCACACAAATCCTGGATATTTAGGTTGAGTTCTTCATTGAAACCTTTACTAGAATCAACTGGATAATTTCAGCCCTGTGATTGCCTCTGCTGAACTTGGAGATGTAGACAGACTAATCATAAAGGCTTACTCAAACATGTGTGAATGAAACAAAACACAACTCCAGGTCTATTTTTGAGTAGGTAACAAGCTCATAAGAGTAAAATTTGTGTAATATAGGTCCTTTCAACAATAACAGGGTTGTATGGGATCTACCATATTTCTACCAGTAGTATTTCAACCATGTGGAGATTCAAATACTACTACAAATACTAATAATGCAGTTTTTTTCTGGTTTTTATTATTAATCCTCTGCACCGTTTTCTTGATTTCCTCTTTCCTTTCCTCCCTCTTTGTCTTTTAAGTTCCCCTCTTCATACCCCACAGTGCAGGTGCTGGCCGACTGTGACTCCTCCCTCCCCACCTCTTCCAGCTGTGCTCCTCATCCTCCTACAATCTCTCCATCTCCTAGCCCCATGTTCCTCTGTCCCGGGCCAGTTCACCCATCAGCCACCCCCTCTGTCTCCCCCCTCTCTCCTCTGATGGTAGAGAACATGTTGTCACCGAACATACCCCTGTCTCTGTTACCTTCTCCCACACCTGTGCTGGGGAAGATCACGCCCACTTCTCCACTGCACCTTCCACAACCTGTATTTACATCGGCATTAAACGCTTTACACCCCATACATGCTCACAGTGCCTTGGTTCAGAATACACAACCTCCCCCAAATGGAAGCTCTCTGATACAGGTAAATGTGATGTGGCTGAGGACTGGTCATGTTGCCCCAAGCTGCATGTAGGGCTGGGCAATTAACTGAATTAATTTGATTCATTCGGGTTTTTAATAATCAAGATTTTGAAAAAATTGTTAAATCGTAAAATTCGAACTGTTTACAATGTCTTAAATAAATGGCATATAATAAGAATTAAAACCTACAATGCTTCCCCTGTTTGAAAGACAATCAGTCCCTGCTCTGACTTCAAAAATCATTTAAAATCGTAATTATCTAGTGTATGCATAAAAAGACCAGATTTAATTGTTTGGCCATATCACCCAGCCCTAGTTGTGTGTTTTGATTTCTGTGTGCTTTAAAAGTTTGGTAAATTGTGATTAAAGCTTTTATATTTTAGCTTTTACAGTAGTTCAGAAATAAATTTAGCTGATGCTGGATGCATTACTATACATATATATGCTAAGAATATTGTACACATTTTAAGCATATCAGTAGAATGGCATGATGGTGACAGTGAAACACATTATTGTTTATTATAATTTATTATAAAAATGCACTAATTTATTCATAGGAAAACATAACACAACTGAACAAAAGTTGTCAGTGAAATATGTTAATTGATATGTGCCTTTTTGTATTTATAACAATACTATTATTAATATTACATACGATATTAAATAAAGTATTGTTTTCTCATTTAGCAGGTTCCCCAGCAGACCCATGTCATTCTTCCTGGAGCGGTTCCCTCGCAGTTAGTCCAGTCCACCTCTTCACCTGTGCACAGCGGATCACTCCATAGCACCTCTGCAGACAACAGCTGTGTGTCCCAACTGCACTCACAGCCCCAGATCCAGCCCCAGATCCAGCCCCAGATCCAGCCCCAGATCCAGCCCCAGATCCAGCCCCAGATCCAGCCCCAGGTCCAGCCCAGATCCAGCCCCAGATCCAGCCCCAGGTCCAGCCCAGGTCCAGCCCCAGATCCAGCCCCAGGTCCAGCCCAGGTCCAGCCCCAGATCCAGCCCCAGATCCAGCCCCAGATCCAGACCCAGATCCAGCCCAGATCCAGCCCAGATCCAGCCCCAGATCCCCCAGATCCAGCCCCAGATCCAGCCCCCAGATCCAGCCCAGATCCAGCCCCAGATCCCCAGATCCAGACCCAGATCCAGCCCCAGATCCAGCCCCAGATCCAGCCCCAGATCCAGACCCAGGTTCAGACCCAGGTTCAGACCCAGGTCCCAGTGCAGTCTGAGACCCAAAAATCAACAGCGGAGAGTGCCAGTCTCACCCAGCACAAAGCACAAGTGGCTACTCATGGATCAGGAACAACTATGGAGGTAAAAGTTAAAGTAGAAAAGCAATGGTATGCAGAAAAATATTTTTATGTCTTATGAGTAGTGTTGTAATAGTATAAATTAATTCTTAATGTCTTAAAATCAAGCAGATTTTTGTCAATTTATATTTCTAGGATCAAGCCACCGAGAAACACACTGCTGGCCAGAGCTATGACAGGTGCCATGTTTTGTTTTGTTTAGCTTTGCATGCTTTCTGTTAGTTACAAGTTGCAGTAATAATAATAATATTGAATGAAAAAAAAAAAAAAAAAGTTAAAATGAATAGTAATTTTAATTTTAATTGTGATGTTTGCTCAAAGCTTTTAAATTTGCAGCTTTCTTTATTAGTATTTGTTCTGCCTCCAGTGTGAACTCTGATGCCACGTCGGGGAAAGAGATGAGCGATGGGTATGAGGGCACCCATGGGAGCAGAAGTGATGCAAAGGTCAGAAAACACCACCGCAAGACTTCACGGACCCGCTCCAGACAGGAGAGAATCAGCAAGCCCAAACTGAGCATGCTCAATGTAGGTACTCTGAATATGTAGAAATTCATTCATCAGCGTTTTTTTTTTTTTTCCAATTGATTCTGCATGCTCCCCTTACAGGTGTGTAATACAGGGGACAAGATGGTGGAGTGTCAACTGGAGACTCATAATCACAAGATGGTCACGTTTAAATTTGACCTGGATGGAGACGCACCAGAAGAAATTGCAATTTACATGGTATGTGCTAAGCATACAGTGGCATAATCAGTTACACATTTTTTAGCTGTGTTTTAAACACATTCGGACTGTGAACAGGGTCACCTTTCCACAGATTTCACCTGTAACTTCGTCTGACCTGGTCTTTGTGAAGATAGAAAGATTTAATACCATACTGTTAAACATTCCAGACAAAGCAATAACATCTCATGAAGAAAAGCATTTGACAAACCTGTAAAAAAATTACACAATGCACCTTTAATTTTATTTTTAAGGTGGAAAACGATTTTATTCTGCCGCTGGAGAAGGAGATGTTTATCGAGCAGCTGAAGGACATTGTGGAGAAGGCTGAGGACATGTTGAGCGAGGACACGGAGGGCGAGAAGGATCCTGATCTGGGAGGGAGCCCGAAACAGAACAATACAGATGGCACCGTAGAGACAGAGGTGAGAAATGAACTGTCACCAAGTAATCAATCCACTGGCCCCTGTGCAGTATATGCATCATTGTGATTGCACACTCATACCGGTCAGATAAGTGATGGTCTGTGTTAGATACCTCCTCTTTTAAGCAAGGGCTGCGCAATATTGGAATAGATTGATGTGAAGTACAGCAATACTCTTTGTATTGTGATATTTTAATATAGCTTTTGAAACAATATATGGACAAAACCAAGGCTTGGCAAGGAGGAGAATAAAACAAACCAGCCTTTTTTAACATTTCCATAAAACAGTATTGTGATCTATCGATATCTTTGGTTTTAGCAACTTACTTTTATGATTTGTACTATTACCCAAGAACAGTATATTTACATACTCTACTTTTGCTATTTTCAGTATTATGAAGTAATTCCATTTCTATAAAAAACATTTACATTTTCATACTGTGGTCCAAAGGAAGAAAAATTGCCTGATGAAGGCTTTTTTTGCCGAAATGTTATTTAAAAATAAAAAAGTTTTGGA
The DNA here is from genome assembly GCF_026225935.1 of Boleophthalmus pectinirostris. Taxonomy (NCBI): domain Eukaryota; kingdom Metazoa; phylum Chordata; class Actinopteri; order Gobiiformes; family Gobiidae; genus Boleophthalmus; species Boleophthalmus pectinirostris. Next base: position 21,610,908 of record NW_026571515.1, read on the forward strand.
CATTGGAGTGTTCTATGCATTTTTTTCACTTTTATAAAAAATCTTTTACACCATGAGGCTTTGTTTATTTACTTATTTATTTTTTAGGGTTCCCATGTTGTATTTCCAAGCAGCCCTCAACTCGTATATCAGCAAAATGGTAAACGTTTTAATTGTTTAATACACCATAATTCCCAACTGTGTTATATTAAAAGATTAACCATTTGAATTTGTCTTTTTGCCCTTGAAAGTCCTGCACACAGGCAAGCGCTGGTTCATCATCTGCCCAGTGGCTGAAATGCCCAACCCCAACACAGAGAAAACATCTGTGACCTCTACAGATCACGGTAGGCTGCAACATCTATCATTCTGTGCCACTGCACTTTTTGCTTTATTATGTAATTTACAGCCTTAATTATAAAGAGACCACTGCAATCAGATATTTTTACATGCAGGCCTTTTTAATGTGTTTTTCCTTTCTTATTTTCTTTTCTATCTCTTTATGGAACCTTGCTCTATAGCCTGACCAGATTTCAAACAATGCTAAACACACCCAGGTTGGGATTATTGGTATAAATACAATTGTGAAAAAAGAGTGTTACATTGTCCATTCTCCCCTCACTTGTGGATTTTGTTGCTACATTTTTTAAATATCTTATGGTCATTTTCAAGCGGAATTTTCTGTATTTTAGCTAAAGAAGTGACAATGTATCACCTCTTTACTGTGGGTCAGTGTCAGATTGGTCAAAAATAGGGACACCTGGGACAGTTCTTGTATAAAATTGTGACAAATCAGTGAATTTGGATAAATCTGCTGGGTCTGGGCACCCTGTTCTTGTATTGAAATGTGGTTTAGTTTGTACTAGTTCCATAAATATTAAGAAAACCTTTTAAACAAAATTTATGTTTAATGATTTGATCTACAGCCTTAAAAACTGAAGCATATACTGTATAAACTTCATTGCTGTGATTATGCCTGCATTCATGTGTGTGCTGGTCCATTGTTTTGTGGATTGTTTTGTGGATTGTTACATAAGAATGATTCTGCAGAAATGAAGAGCAGAAATTACACTTGTGCTGACGACGCCTTATGGTGAAATCAGTCAATGATATAACACTGTAGCAGTCGGGAGGGCCAGGCTTTTTCCATACTGCAAAAATGCACACTTTGCTTTGTTCATTTATTTATTTCTTTTCTTCTGCAGAATCTGAAAACTCATCTGTCAAGCCCACTTCCACGAGTGCTGCAGTGTCTACTCCTGCTGCATCTTTATCCAGTTCAACCTCCTCCACGCTGCCCCCTACAGACAAAACAACTTCAGTGCAACCACAGGACAAGACCCAGATACAGCAGCCGCAGTCTAGTGTGACTAAACATCCCCTTCCTCCCTCTAACCTCAACCATTCTTTTTCTGTTGAGGATCCTTGTATCTCCATGGTAACAGACATGCCGTGCTGTGCCATAGTGCCGCCTGTCTCCTTGGAGGTGAATGGCAGCGATAAAATGGCTCTTACCAATACGTTACCATCTCAGAAGAATCAAAATAAAATTAGTCCTACAGGAGAAATTACTTCCCAACAGTCTGTAGTATTGCAACAACCTTTCTCTTCATCAATGCAACCTGCATCGCTTTCATCTCAACCTGAAAGTCCTGCGCATCAAGCACCCCAAACCTCCTCGGGTCAACAGCAGCCTGTGAGTGGCCACCAGGGGGAGTCAGACAGCGAGGGGCCAAGGAGAGTGGAGTTTGTGGATCGAACAATAAAGACTTTAGATGAGAAGCTAAGGACTCTTCTCTATCAGGAGCACGCACCATCTCAGTCCTGTAACAACACCTCAGATCAGCAGGCCTCCAGTGCAGAAGACATCAGTTCCACACCAGGTTCAGATGGACAGAGCACAGAGGGGGGACATGCTAAGAAGAAGGGGGAGCCAATGGTAAATATGGACCAGCTGTTAATACTAGTATCATTTCTACTGCATAACTACTACTACAACTAAATTCAAGATCTCTCTCTTAAACTTGAAAAAGAACTAGTTTTGTTGATATGCTGTTACATTGTTTGTTACTGTATTGATTATACTGTATATATTTAATTATTAGTGGTACACAGATCTATCTTTTTCTGTTCCGACACCGATGCTGCTGCTTTGGCTTTAAGTATCTACTGAGAGCTGATATCAATTAATATTAGGGCAGAGACTAACATAAATATGGTTAAAAATATCCCCTTGTGTTTTGTAACTGTAATTTATCATTTAAAATAACTACAGAACAACAAAAAATATTGATAATATGAAGTGTTTGGGACAACATTGTTCAGTAAATTGTCTCATCACACATATATATTATATTATATTATTATTATTATTATTATTATTATTATGCCATTATTATACCATTTAATGATGATTGTCCTCTTTTTAATTTTTCAGCCTCAGATACCAGAGCATGCAGATGGTGTGAGTGTACTAGACTCTGCAGTGAAAGGTAAGTGTCTCATATTTTTATCTCTATATTAAACAATAGCTTTTATTTTAAAAAGATATTTGTTTTAGATGCCAACAAGCACCTGAACAGAAAAGACGCTCCCTCCTCAAAAAGCCGTTTCCAGGTAAATAAAGTAAACATTACAGTGACATTACGGTGATGGAATTGTTTATTAGTTATTCCACAACAGTTTTTTTGTTTTTTTTTTGTTTTGCGTCTTCCTAGGTCATTCCCACTCCTCCAGATGCAATTTGCAATATGGAGAGATGCAAGACAAGTCAAAGTATCTGTAGCTCTGTGGCTCCCTCTGGTGGTACAACTGGTTCTTACAGTCACACCAAGAGCTTAGCCAAGTCCAATAAGACCCCCAGTGACAACAATTGTGAAACATCTAAACCTTACAACAACAGATACTCTGCTCCACCAAACATGTACCAAGCCACTCCTGTTTCCAGCCCCAATAGCACGCCACAGCACATCCCAAGAGCCAAAACTATTGATTCTACCACACATCACCTGCGTCATCACTCCTCACACCTATATTCAGATTCAGCAGATGAAGACAGCGGTAGCACGGCCCCTGCCGTGTCCCACTCTATTCCCCCCACACATGCCCTGTCTGAACATAGTGGAAGTGACCTGATGAAAAGGGCAGTCGCGTTTTTGAGGCGCAGTGGACGGAGCAAAAGCGAGCACAGCACAGATTCGCCAAATCGTCACTGTGCAGCAATGAACGGCCACACCCCCTCGCCATCTCCAGGACACACCCAGTCATCTTACATCAGCAGTGACAATGACTCAGAGTTTGAAGATGCAGATATGAAGAGGGAACTGCAGAAACTGAGAGAAAAGTAAATTCTGTTGGGGTTTTTTAGTTTGTTTTTTTAAAGGTGCATTGTGTACTTTTCTGGTAGAGGGTCCACCAAATGCTTTTCTCCATGGAAATGTTATTGCTTTGTTTGGAATGTTTGTCAGTATGGTATTAAATATTTCTAATGTCATGGAGACCAAACCAGATGAAATCACAGGCAACCCGGCTCACAGTCAGAATGCCTGTATTTCTAAGTATTTTTGAGCTATAAAACCATTGATTAAATTAAATAAATGTAAGGTTATGTTTAATGTCATACTGCCAAACATATCTATAAAATCTGGTGATGGACCCTCCACCAGAAAAGTTACACAATGCACCTTTATGCACAATAAATAATACATGTTAATTCAGTTAAGAATGGTTGTAAAATGTAATCCCAAAACTTCTTTAACTTCTGCTTAGACACATGAAGGAGATATCAGAGCTGCAAGCCTTCCAGAGGAGCGAGATTGAGCGTTTGTACAAAGAGCTGGGGAAAACACTGCCCCCTAGTGTTGGCCTTCTTCATGCTGCTCCTCCAAGTGGCCGGAGACGCAGGACCAGCAAACACAAACTGAAGGCTGGGAAATTGATGAACCCAATGGTGCAACAGCTCAGAAACAATGTTAATGCTTCTACTAGCGACAGAAAAGGTTTGTAGAGACAGATACTCAGGCTGTAAACTATGATTTCTGGCTATTTAATTCTACAACATCTTATCCTAAAGGTGAAAATGCGATCAGTTCATCCGACTCTCCAGCTAAGAGCTCCCTGTTGTCTGAGGGTTCTACAGTTTCCAGTGTGAGCTCTGGATCCAGTGCTCAGCCTAGACCTGGTCCAGTCCAAGTCCAGACTCAACAGCCATGTTCCCTGAAGGGCTCTCTCTCCTCAGACAACATCTATACTGGACACAGTGACAGGATGTTGACACAAGCAGCACAAGGTACACAAGATACAAGTTTTATTGAGGCTAGTTAAGATGTACTTGGTGGTACCATATAGTCTTATATAATCACATCACATTTCACATTTTAATACTGCATTGCCAGTCAAAGTTAATCTATCACTTTTAGATAACACTGTCAGTTATAAGTTGTACTTTATTATGTTATTCACATTATCAAAATTCTGTTATTATCTTGGGGCAAAGAATTTTGGAGGGGAAGCACCTGTTTTAAAAGGGAAAAAACACAACTGCTCCATATATTTTCTCACATAATGCCATCTCGTACTTGCTCTCTTGGCATTTGAATTGTGTTATAAAATGAAAGTTACAAACGTTACTATGGTTAGATGGTGTTCGAGATGAAGCAGAACTCACATTGGACCATTCTTTAATTACTGTCCTGGCACCTTTTCACAATATCATGCATTTTTTATTAGAACACAACAGACTTCGCTAAGAAATGAAGAGTCACACCTGTAATAAACAATTCTATAAACATAAACACTGTTATTACAGATTTATTGTGAAATAATTGCCATCTGCTTATATTCTCCTGGTATTTTTGGCTTTGGCTTTACTAGTGCGGGTTTCTCATACCATTTTCTGTGCACTTTCACAAGTGTCTCTCTTGTTTCTTCTCTTCTTCCTTTTATATTCATCTTCACAGGCTGGAGCGTTTACCACCAAACGACAGAGAGAGTCACCTATAAATCTAGTAGCAAACCACGCACTAGATTCCTCAGTGGACCTGTGTCTCTGTCCATCTGTTTGTATTTGTTTTTTTCTATTTCCTCACTGTCATTTCCATCTCTTAATTTAACACAGTCATTTCCATTTGGCCAGTTGCAAACCTTTCACCAAGTAAATGCTACTGGACTGACGCTGTCAAGAGCATTTTGCATCAGCTACAGCTGTAAAGTATTTGGAAAAGAGACTGACAATTTGGACAGTTTATGCCATCTAGTTTTATTTATTCCTGACACTCCTTAGTTATTATATGCCCTAACTCTAGAAACGAATAACAATTTGTATGATAGTAGAAACCACAGCCCCTCTTGTGTTAGTCTTTTTTGTTTTGGGGAGAGCTCTCTGTGCCTCATGTTTGGATGGAGAAGACTGCATGATCCAGGCAGGGAACTGAAGGACACTTGCTCACCATTTGAAGGGCTGTATCATTAATATTAATGTAACCTATCCCCTTCCTCTTGAGTTATCTGCATGTTTTGGATTGTAGCTTTCATTTTTTAGTTTTCTGTGCCTATTGTGAGTTTTTTTTTTTTTTCATAATTTTGTAGGATTGTGGCATTTTTTTATTTAAATGGCAATAAATATTTTGTATGAGATAAAAACAGAAGATATTAATTACAGGCACCCAGGTCCTGGAGTTAAAGAAAATAAAAGATAATTCCAAAGGGAACACCACAACATGCAAAACTAGTAACTGTTCCTTACAAGTTTAGCTTGTCTGAACATACAGAAGACCACATAGACACTCTGTCTCTCTCACACAGGCATGACACCCTTTTCTCACCTTTTCTCTCCCTAAATGTTTTTATAGATCAATGTGAAGATACTTGTCCACTGACTTCTGCTGTTCAGTGTGTTTTTGCCTAACTCTCTGTCCTGTGCTGTTTACCTTTTTAGGGTCTACTCTGAAACGACTTTGTCTAGGCAAAGAGCGCAGTAGTAGTAACTATCTTATTTCTTCTTTACTCTGTGTCTAACTCTTTTCTCATATGTTATGTCATTTATACTGTGTTTATTCTGGGTAATTACATTATTTTACACATTTTTGTTGCATGGCAGTTTTGCCACATTGCTTGCATTTTGTTTTATTTGTATTTAATAACAATTAAATTCTTAATCTATTGGCTGCATCTCTCTCATAATAACTCGGCAAATAGATTCAGCAACCAAGAACAGCCAATAGATTAAATTGTCAAAAAACAGTTTTTAATTTTTGTAACTGCCCCTCAGGGTCTTCCCTCAACACTGCTGCAGCCCAAATGATGTCTCATCAGACTCCGCCCCCTCTGACCCCGCCCTCTCTGACCACACCTGCGCCAACTCCTCAGCTCCTCCCACGACTCGCTCAGGTCCAAACCAACAACAGCAACAACAAGAAAGGCACTTTCACTGAAGACCTTCACAAATTGGTGGATGACTGGACAAAAGAAACTTTGTCTGCTTCTCATAAACCCCGCCCCACACTTAATCAAATGAAACAGGAACGACGACAACAAGAACTACAAGGCCCACCCATTAGACCTGCTGCACATGAGGTATTTAGGACGGCCCACTTAAAATGATGACTTTGGATCACTCCTAGCTTCAGTCTTTGACATTCAATATGAAGCTAGATTATTTTGTGCCATTTGTAAACTTTTTTCCTTTCCAGATAAAATGCCATGCCAATGTTGGTTGCAGCCAGTTCCATCTGCCTCTTTCCTGCCCCCTGTCTGCTGCTTTAGGACCTGCTTTTCCCAATGACCATGGTCCAAACTCCTCCGCCATTCTTCCTCCTGCATATCGCTTGCCCTTAGGATTTTACAGCAACGGGGCATCTTTTTCTCTGACCCCGCAGTGGCCCGGGGTGCCTGCTCCTCTGGTGGGCTCCGGGGGTCCTGCTGTAGGCCTGCTTGGTGCTGCAAGAATAATGCCATTCGTTGCCATGGCAAACCCGGGGATGCAAGCCTACCCTGTGATCATGCACACAGCTGAGAATGGTGCATGTCCGAAAACCACTAGGACTACACAATCAACCGTTTAAACAAGGACATTGGCTCTACGCTTCAGGGGAGTCATGTGTATAAGATACAAGTGTTAAGATATTCTTGATACAACATCTCTATGTAGTTGTGTGTGAGTGGTATGTGTGTAAAACTGTAAACCATAAGTGTTAACAATGTATGCCTGAATACCTAATGGTTTCCACGCTTTGGTCACTGTCTCAATTCTGCCAAATGATCATGAAACAATTTTTTATGTCCACACACTACATTTGTTTTGGGCAAAGTTGACAGTATTTATGATTTCTAGTAATGTTGTGCCTTGGACATAGTTTTTTTGTGTGTGTTTCCAATCATGTCTGTAAACAAGTTATTTATCACTACCTTGAGTGTCTCATTTTTAGTGCATTCACTTTTTCAGTTTGTTTTCATAAATGCCCTTGTAGTAATGCACTTTTTCAACACATGCGCTTATTTGAATAAAAGTGTTTTATTTTTATTTACTTTCACCCTGTGTGACCGATGACATGCCATAATGATGAGATGTACAGTTGCCTTGTAAAAACCTTTGAAATATGACTAAATTGCAAAGATATTTTATGACGCCAGCAGCCAAAACCACTTCTTCAGGTTGAATGGTTCAGTGGGACTCAGCTTCTTTGGATTGGTCCTGTTGCAGACTTCTGCTGAGAGGGAAGCCGGAGTCCAGAGCCAAGTATACTGTACATAGTTATTTTATACATGTCTCTGGTAGAGCTTTTATCAGAATGTAGCTATTATTACAGTTTGAGGAAGTTTGAAAGTTTGAGGCTTAAAAGTGCAATTTCTTCTCTCCACAAAGCTTTGATAGTGGCCTTGCCACAAGCCTTATCTCTGGTGTATGTAACAGAAGCCACCTGCAAAGTAGAACATGATCAATCATATGTTGAGTGTAACAAGCAAATGGTCACTCTTCAAAACAAATCTAATTAAGAATAAAAACTGGTAAATAACCTTCCTCTCATCTCTGCTGCACTACAGCATACACTGTAGATTTCTTGTGCAATCAATTAGTTTATGAAAGTATTTTTAAATTGTTTTATGTTGAAATCTTAGTTTTCTGTGTGTTTCTTATGCTGCTATTTTGAGGAAATTCCACTGTACAGTTTCCACAAATTGTATGGTACTTAAATAAAGAACCCTCTTAAATGAATGAGTTTCTTTTTTACTTTGTAGATGTGTGCCACTCAGGAAGATTATAAAATTATTGTTACAAGCATGGATTGACCACAACTTGCTATAATCTATAGAGAATGTGTAGGCAAGATAAGCAAAAATAAACATCAGTAATGTAACAGAATACTGAGCTGTGTGCTGTCAAATGTAAGCATTGCAAAATCTGAAATGTTTAGTATGGTCAGTAAAACAATAGACTAATAATAATAAACTAATACTTTACAAGCAATATGAGAAAAAGCCAAAATAAAATAAAATAAATAAAAAATGGCTGAGGAAAGAGCAGTAACATATTCTGCTGCCAACATGGAGAGGAGGGTCTGCTATTTCATAGTATTGGCTATGGATGTGGCCAGAGGATAATGGCTTCAGTGCAGATCTGCCATTGTCCACTAGGGGATCTCTGCCAATGAAGGCTTGACTGTTTGAAGCTAAGACATAAGACATGAGCGTGTATTACAAACTGAAAATTGCGAACAAAATGTTTGTTTCTTGACATAAGCTACTGCAACACTGCATAATGATACGTTAAAGGGCCTGGCTAGGGCAGAACAGACAGAAGAAGAAGAGCAGCGTCTGCAACGGGCGCAATTGAAGTATGCGTCAGTTCAGGCTACAACACTGGCGTACGTGTTGGCAGATACGCAAGACTAACCCGGCGTTGATTAAACATAGAAAATGAAGAATTTATAAACTACGTTTATATGTTAGCGTATTTGTAAAAGATTCGATACTGATGTAACCGATTGCTAACAACATTTCATTTTCATTGGGAATTAATAAAAAATGTTATCGAATGTGCGAAGCTCCAGAAGCGACATGATGCTACGGACGCCAGAGCAATGGACGCCCCTTTTGTTCAGAGGAGTTCCTGAATTCCTCCCACTACAATGGAATAATTGGGTTATTATTTTTGTTTGATATATTTTTCAGTAGATGTACGCCTACTGTAACACGTTCCGTGATGATCTGATGGATTAAAAAGGACCAGATTATCTTTCATGTTTTGCGTCAGCTTTCCGGGGGCACATTCTTGAAGAACGTGGAGTAGTAAGTGTTTATAATGCTATACTAAATCTACAACACGCAGGGACTCGTCTTTAATCAACTAAGGCTATCTTTGTAGATAGAAACTAGCATCTTTTTGCCTGCATATAGACCTTGTCTCTTTATTTCGAAACACTGGGAAACGCTACCGTGCATTTAGCTTTTATTGGCTCTTTGTTCTTTTACAAATAAAGTAATACATTGTTACTTTTACCATCACTTTTAGTGTTGTTGTCGATAGCATTTTTAATAATTAAAAAGCGTTTTTGTTTGATTTCCTCCTGTTAGCAGACGTAGTTCCTACTGACCACTGGCTGAATGCATTAATTGTGGAGGGAAAATGTGATGTGTAGCCTACTTCTTGTTTGTTACTACACAGCTTCTTAAGACCCGCTTCGTGCTCGACTTTACTGTTCAATCTTATTCATTAATGATTTATGCATAGATTTATCAATTCAAGTAACCTACATATGTTTTAAAATATACCTGTATCAAACTCTAAAGCTGTTTACGGAAGTTTTTCATTTAAGAAGCCACAAATGTGTCTGTAGTGCCATCTGGGATAACCGAACTGTCTGTTATTTACTCTTAACTACAAGAACTTCCTGGTCACATGCAAGCCCCCCAAACAACAGGTGCATGCAGCACATAACATTACTTTCAATACTTCAGTATTTTAGCGTTTTGTAA